>NC_039262.1:19026618-19103647 GCF_003368295.1 Carassius auratus
TGTGACTGAAGACACGCATGCTGCAGAATCCTAACTGACACTTTAGTCTATATTATCTACATTAAAAAGCGTGTCTTGGATTTATATTTAGAAAATGACCGTAGCCGCCTCTCTTCTCAGCTCAAGCTATTCATTACGTATGACTGCAGGAAGACTTTTGGGTGAAATTGGCTGGCAGGAGAAAGGAATCATTCGCTAAAGAAGTAAAGGTGAGATTGAGTGGTCATAAATCATCTCATAAATCCTTTGACTTAAGGTAAAAGAAAATAAGATGAGCTCCAAGGGCTGTTTGTCAGGTCGAGGCCGCATGCCACAGCTTTCAGGTGCTGTTCCAGATTTATGGTTATCAGTGTCAATTTCCCTGCAATGTCTTGTGTATCAAAGTAAAAGGGAGTGTTCTGCAATTTTTTTTTTTTTTTTTTTTTTTTACAACTTAATACCCATGTCTGTGGGTTTCTTGCCTTTTCTTTTCTGGCAGGGCACATGATTAGAAGCACCCCAGTGGAAACTGTTTCCTGTCAGCTGCCTGGTCCTGCGGCGGCTCGTGCGTCCTCTGTTTTGACAGGTCCTGACATCGAAACTGCTGTGATTACAATTAGAGGTAATTGAGATTTTTAAGTAGATGCGGGATGCAGCAGTATTGATTAGCATGCGTTTCATCTCAGGGCACATCGCAGCAGTCAACGAGACAGATGCTGGCGTGGATTGAATCCACTCTGCATTGAATGGAAGCTAGAACATTTCCCTGCTGAGGACACTTTGGCAAGGTGAATGTGAGCTGTCAGATACGCAGATGACAGGAGAAATGGAGTTCATGTGGGTTCATTCATAGACACTAATCCTTACACTGTTTGGCATGTTCTTTTCCCTCTGCTACTTAAAATTATTTTGTAAGACATTTATTCTCATTTTGTTCACACAGTATTTTATAACTATTTCATCATGAGTTTCTTAGTTTACTGTTTTCACACTATAGAAGGAAAGTATTCTGTAAAGCTTTTTTTCTTTTTTGTCCAGAGTTTATGATTGAGAATCGTCACAGCAATCACACAGTTATAAATCAATTTTCTTGCTCTATAAAAACCTTTGGATATGGTGGAGTTTTACTAAAAACTCTAACTTTGTCAGGCCAGGATAATATTTATTTAAAACATTTATGAATTGTGTTTGCAATAAGACATTTAATATTTTCCTGGGTCATGCAATTATACTTATGTAACTGTTACTTATTGAATTACCAGTTAATTATACAGTTAATTGTATAATTAACTAGAATTGACCATTTTATTAAAGCATTAACAGTTGTTATTTATTATATAAAAAAAATCTATATCTAAAATCAAATTAACCATTTGAACATGCACAAAGTCTCTAATGTGATTTGGGGCTGATACAATATTAAATAGTTTTATGGAGCTTAAAATATGACAAAAAATTGTGTGAATTTGAATGTTTGACAAAATTGAATATTATGTTGCATTATATTTTAAGTTCAATATACAGTTTGAACTGAAAAACAATATAAAAATATATACTGTATTAGTTTTGCATTGTTTTTTGTAAATCCTTACAAAAATGGACCCCGGTAACACTGATTCTACAAAAATGGCATACTTTTTAGACACTGCATGGTAGTCTTAGAAATAATAATTGTAGTAACTATGGTGTCTTTCCAGAAAACTATGTTTCATGTAAAATGGGGTCTAAAGAAATAAAACACCTATATATGCTATCTAAATTGAATCTGTATTATTAAATTAAGAACTTTTACTCATCCGAACCTTTTCCACTGACATTATATGTTAATATAATAATCCAAGCTTGATTAGGACGATGTGGAAAAATCGATTATCCATTAGGAAATGTGTGGCGAGCTCTAGCAGAACCACTGGTGACCTTTTTATCAAGTGAAAGTCATTTGTGGCAGTGTGTAATTAGCACAACGATGAACTTGATTAGTGTTTCTGCTAGGCAATAACCAATGATAAGAAGAAAGACGACATCTGTTCTGGGGACAGATTTTATACTGCATACACATCCAGAGTGATGTATGACCCAAATCATTGTCCAGAACAGTATTGTCAAGTTGAAGGCATTTAACCTCGTGTCCTCTGAACATCTGCTTGTTTTTGAGTTTTCTTGTTTTCTGTTTCCTTTTTTTAATGTTTAAAGCTGTCTTTTCAGTCATTGTGGCATTACTAACAATCAAAGACCTGGATGGCCCTGTAAACAGGCTTGAGGGATGTTGACACCCGTCAATGGATTGCTTTATAGTTCCATCAATATTCCTAACTGGCTTTTCACTGGATTCACACCAGATCTAACTGAATAAGAGCAGCTGTAACCTTGCCAAAGGCAAAGAACGTATTAACCTAAGAAGCAGCTTCTTTAGATCTGTCAAATTACAATCAGAGGAAGGATGTGGCTTTTTATTTTAATCATGCACTTCAAATGCAAGATTGAAATGAAGAAATTAAGACTTCAAGCATTTGTTCCTCTTCCTATATCCTGTGGTGCACTTGGATCAGTGGCATGAGTCTTTAATTTTTGGGTAACACTTTATAATAACTGCATGCTATCAATCATTAGTTAAGCATTAGGAAACAGTTAATTCATCATTTATAAAGCATTAACAGACATTTATAAGCAGTTTATAAATACAGATATAAATGCTTTATACCTGATTTAAAAGCATATCTATAATGTATTTAATAATTGTTTTTTCATACTTTATTAATGATCAATTTATCATTTCTAGATTAAAGTATAGCATTATTTACACACCAGTATTAAGGAGTTGTCAGTGGTTCATAAGCTCACTTAGAAATTGTAAGTAAATGATTAATAAACTATTTAAATGTGCATTCATACATCTTTATTTTCAGACATATAGTAATAGTTACTTATAGTGTTAATAAATGGTTTATTAACATGTATTTTTACTGTAATTCAGGGTTAATTCAGGTAGATATAAAACATATGTAGTTGTTAGTTAACTATTTTTGTGAGCTCATCTAAAGTGAGGACTATTTATGCCTTGTAAAGCTTTACAAATGAGATTTAAAGGCTGTTTGTTTCTGTTTTTTGTTTAGAAGATAACTGAGCCTTTAAATATCCTTTATAAATGCTTTACAAGGCATAACTAGTCCTCACTTTAGATGAGCTCACATAAATAGTTAACTGACCACTACTAAATGCTTTATAACTACCTTAATTTACTACATTTCTTGTGATCTTATGAATTACTGGCAACTCCTAAATAACTGGTTTGGAAATAATGCTATACTTCATTGAGAAATGATAAATTGATCATGAATAAAGTATGAAATTACACATTATAGATATGCTTTTAAATCAAGAATAAAGCATTTATATCTGTATTTATAAACTGATTATTACTGTCTATTAATGCTTTATAAATTATGAATTATCTGTTTACTAATGCTTAATTAATGATTAATAGTGTGCAGTTATTATAAAGTGTTACCAATTTTTGTTGTCCTGTGCATTATTTTTTAATTCATATGTGAAATATGCAATTAATACATACAATGACTTAAATACTGTACAGCTCTTTTATGACTCTTTTATGATGCATGTTTTTCCACAGTATTTAATTGAAACTTTATGGGGTGAAACCAAGATGCAGAAAATATGAAATGGTATGGTTTAGGACCCCAGCAGACGATCGTGGTTGTGCATGAAGGACAGGGTTATCACTTCAGGTTGTAAAATGTCATGTGGTGTGACTGTCCAAGAACACTGAATTATATTCTTTAAATACTGTAACGTTCACAAGTTTAAGTGACAGTAAAATGTTCATTCTTTTACATTCAATTTCAAATAAATAATATTATTCTGTACTTTCTGTATATCAAAGACTCTTGAAAAGGTTTTTCAAACTGTTTTTAACATTGATAATAATAAGTGTTTTCCTGGGCAGCAAATCAGCATATTAGAATGATTTCTGAAAGATCATGTAACAGTGAAGACTAGGGTAATAACTGCTGAAAATTCAATTTTGCATCACAATCATTTATGTTACTCTTTATTTTTAAATTGTCATAATATTTTCAATAATATTTCACAATATTAGTGTTTTATTGTATTTTGAACAAATAAATGCAACCATGGTGAGCATAAGAGACATTTTAAAATATTACGGACTGAAACCTTTAAATAGTAGTTTACATATATGTATGAATATAACATATCACAACTACAAAGATTGTTTCTAGAACTTGCATTTTAAACCTGTAATGGCATATTCTGGTATTACAATAATACCTCAATAACAACAAAGAGGTGTTTTCACCATTGCTCTATATTGCTTCCTAGTCTAAACTCATTACACTGAAGAGGATAAGAGACACTTGAAATGTGCAGTTATGATGTATTCAGCTAGCATGAATAATAAATTATGAAACAGACTGGATTTCAGCCCTTGACATTATATCTGTTTTCACTCGAGAACAAATATGTAGTTCATGATGAAATGAAATGAGTGATTCGGTTGATTTATTTGTGATGTGAAGAATATTATTGTGACAACAGTGTAATATCCAATCCAAAGAGATTTGCTCTGTCAAGATTGGAGTATGGCATGAGAAATACCTGCATTTATTTCCTACATAATGACAAAGATTTGATGCTGGCAAAGCACATCTATCATGAAAGTTGTGCATTCGTCACAAACAATCTTATCAGCAGCTGCCGTCCACAAAGCAGTGATTACGTGTGAAATGTGATTAGGTGGAACCGCAGGTGACTACCTGCCACTGATAATAATAGAGAACC
Organism: Carassius auratus; assembly: GCF_003368295.1. NCBI lineage: Eukaryota > Metazoa > Chordata > Actinopteri > Cypriniformes > Cyprinidae > Carassius > Carassius auratus. Next base: position 19,031,416 of record NC_039262.1, read on the forward strand.
TTTGAATATGATTTACATGTTATTGAATAATAGCAGCTCATTGCTTTCTCTGTACTTTTCAAAGAAATATATCATCAGAACATAGTTTATTCAAATATAATTTACTCAAATAAGTGCCTGTTTCTATTGATTGCTTGACATTTTTTAACACTTTATATCCATTCCCTATTGGGGTTCATGTCATGGTATACAAAGATAGTGAAGAAATCATGTTCTCCTCCCTTTGTCACGTTGGTTCCAGATGGTTGCCTCACTTGGCTATCATGATTGTTCTCCCTTTTGTGCCCTTTGTAGCTATTATTTGTGCCATTTGAAATGCACTGTAACTTTTAAAAGGCCTGCTCAGCTCTGCTCGTTTCGCGCCATACAGTTAATGTTTTCATGACAGATCACGCTTCCATAAAGTCAGGCGAAATGCAGAATAAAAGCTATCACAGCTAAAGCACCTCTTATTCAAAAATTGATTCATATTTTCATAGGTCAAAGAAATTGCACCTTACAATTATCCCATTACAGATCTGTGCCATTATGAGATTGCCTCTGGCACATTCGCTGGAATCAGCCGTTACACACAGAAAGCACAAAGACAGCAGGAAATCCATTTTCCATCGGGACTCATCAGAATTTGCACTGATTCTCCACCACCCTTATTTTCAGAGTTCACTGTGCTTTGCACTTTTGTTAATTAGTCAGCAAACCCTGCAAAGTATGAGCACTAACATATTTTACATTACTCTGTGGCTCCATGCTGTTATTATATTATTATATTATATTATATTTACCGGAACTTATACAAGTTATTTTTTGGACTGTGCTGAGCTTAGTCAACACCTGTAGATGAAGTCTTGATGTATCTGGGTGCATTTCTAAACTTTTTATTGAAAGCATATCTTGTATGTCATTGATTCATTGATTTTTTTAATTGACACATTCACTGGTTAGCGGTTCACTGGCATGAATTGTGCTTATGAAAGCAGTCCTTCTGAAACTACCTTGTTGAAAATACCTGATGAAATATAGTATATCAATCATAAAACAGCCAGTATGTCTCCAGGCTGTCTGTGAAATTTATGTTAAACATGAAATACTTGACATTGATGGAAGACCTTGTTGTGTTCAAAGGCTCATTTCTGATGCATTGCATTCAAGTGGACACTCCTGCATCACAATCTAGAACTGCAGTTAAGGTCATGTCTGAATTTCCCTTTATAGTAAATTAGATATAGTAATAGTAATATGTGCATTTCTATGTGCTACAGGAATCGAACTCTTTCACTTTGAGATTGCAAGAACATATAACCTGTAATCTTTTACCTAAAGGAGCTATTTTAATCTGTTGTACAGCATTTAGTATTGCTGGTGTAAAACAATGCATTTAGGTTTATATGTGATGTTTAATATTGCTTTTAACTTGAATTAAATCAAGTTTTAGTTTCCACATAAAGCACATTTTAGGCTACATTTTGCGGTCTACAAATAAATTCAATTAATTTACTCTAATTGTTGCATTTTGAAGAATCTGAATTCACTCTGAAGCCACAATAAATGGACTGAGAAGCAGTTTCATTTGACTCCTAATCAAATTTGAAACAAACAAAAAAAAAGTGTGTCCTGCTACACAAACAACATCCCGTTCAATTTTTGTATCTCTGCCCTGGTTAGAATGCTGAGGTTTAATTTGAGTCATCATTGCCTGAGCTGAGGAAAACAGGAATAAATAAACATATTCAAGGTGACAACCAGGTGTCATCTCACTGAGTGCAGCGAGCGTGCATGGAATGAATTGCTGAGAGGAACAAATGAGATTGGTGATGGAGAAAAGGCAGAGCCTGTGATTAGATGACACATGAGGATGGTTCGCTGGTTTCCTGTTTGGCTTTTGGACTGTGATGGATGGCAAAACCAGGTGTCACCTGGGATTGCCTTTTCCTTACCTCCACTCACGCCCTTCTGCAAATTTGCTCTGTCTCGCTCTTTTAATCTCACACAAACAACCCTCACACACACACACACACACACACACACACACACCTCACACACACACACACACACACTATCCATCTCTTTTTTTTCTCACCATTTGTGTTCTGTCTTGTTTGTACTGCAATATAAGGAAAAGCTAAAAATGTTATATTGCACCAAATAAGAGAAAATATATGAATTCTGTCAAACAAATGAATGTGTTTCAATTCAAAGCATGAATCCTTTCCTCATGTGCCACCAAAACAAGCCATGAGAAATATGATGCTTTTGGCAATGTTAACAGACAATAATAATATGCACTAATTAAATAGATTTTAATAACTCATAGCTCTATGAATATTTTTTTATTTTACAGTTTTGTGAAAATCTGTTTTATTTTACTGTATTATATGTTTTTTTTTATATTAAAAAAAATAATTATTATTTATTTGGACATTAAAAACAACACTTTCTCTCATTTTTAAATCTTTTAGAAGGCCAAAGAGCTATAGGTGCGACCATATGCAGCATTGAACAAAGTCAGACCTATGAAACCGTTTGCTCATGGGGCTTAGGAATAATAATATCTACATTTTTTATAAATTTAGTATTAATAAACAGACCTTTTGAACTTGCGGAGGGGGAATTTTAAGCCTTGAATAAATATTTTTTTCTGCATGCAGATTTGTTTTTGTTTATTTATTTTACAAAAGTTTACATTATAATAGTAAATGAAATGCATTGTTTAAAAAAAAAAACAAGAAACATTTGGTACTTTACAAAAGGATACATTTAAAGGTGCTTACAGACGTGCATCAGCTTCTGCCAGAACAGACGCTTCTTTTTTAAAATCTGTTTGGAATATTTGTAAAATTTAAAGGCCAAGACAGATTAGTTCACTGGAACTAAAATTAAAACCCTAAAAACAAATTTGTTTAAAATAAAATACATTAACAGAAAAAAAATATAAATAAAGTGATCTTTTATTTCAGCTAGTTGCTTAGCCAACATTTATCATTTTCATTTAATTTTAAATGATGTACTAAAATAACCAAAAAGTAAAATTCATAAAATAAAAATAATAATTAAAAAAAAACTTTCTAAAGTGACAAAACTTATAAAATAAAATAAAATAATTCACAGTATTAATAAAAACCAAAGCCGTAGCTGGGGTTAGCGGGGCCCCGGTGCATGTTGAACCAGTGGGCCCTGTTTGAAATTGTTTAATTTGTATGTTCATTCTATTTATCTATTTGTGTTATTTGCACAATGTTTAATTTTTTTTCAAGTCTGTAGGTGTCCAGGTACAGAAACCAAATAATTAAATGTAAAATAGCACTTCATAGTCTTCACTGTAAAAATTAAATATACAATCAAACCAAAATTTATTCAGATACCTTCAACATTTCTCACATTATCACAGTTTATTTTGCTATAGTTTAGAAAATGGTAATAAAATATGACAAAAAAATCATCATCTTGATAATGTCAAATAACTTCGATAGAAAATTATGTAATGGATTACAATCAACAAAAATTCAGACAACTGTTAATATGACAATATTTACACAATTATCAATACTTTGTTGACCAATTAAGCAGTGCTTAATTTTGTTCAGTCTGTGGTGTGAAAAGGTCGCATTAGCAATTCAGGAAAAAGAAGAATTTTTGGGTATAATATGTCACAGTTCCCTTTATTTTAATATACACACTTACATAAGTGAATTATAGTGTCCTGCACCTACTAGCAAAAATAAAAAAATAAAAAATTATATCTGTTGTCTGAATAATTTTTGGATTGACTGTGCATTAATTCTTGTTAAAACTGCAAAGTAATTAAGTCAAGAGCAGTGAGTGATTTTCTTTCTTTCATTTTCTTGGATTAACATTACAGCTGCTTAATACAGCAGCAGACATAACCTACAGTTTTTTCGAAACATACTTTCTAAGACGTCTATTTTGACATATTTTGTAATTGTCGGTACAAGAGTAGAAAGAGGCAAATTCGGGGTTCAAGTGTTTTGAGACGCCTCTCTCTGCGTGAGTCCTGAACACCAGAACACTGCGGGTGCTGAATTTGTCACAAACGCCGTACAAACAGGGAGATCCAGTAGCAGTGTTTATTGGGTTATTCAGAATTGCAATCAGCCAGGCAAAGGTCGAAAACCAGGTAAGCAGTCCAAAAAACAAGAAACATAAACAATGGCAGGGCAACATGAAATACAGGGTGACATTAAACAAGGACTCCATGACAATGACAGAAACAAACAGGGTACTGTATAAATAGACAGGTGCAAACAATCTGAGTGGGAACAGCTGTGTGCAATGAAGTGCTCAGTCCAGATAAAGGCTTGTGTAAAATGCAGTACTGAAGGGGGTGACGATATGGAGAAGTGAGACCTCTAGTGGACACCCAGGGATACACAGACCAGACACTGTGACAGAGCTGGGCTCTTTCACGTCCTTTTCTGTTTGTTTAAACAACTGCGATTTGTATTTGTTCCTTCAGGTGCAGGAGAAACTTCGAGGAGAACTTTGCAAAAAGGAGAGCTCGGTTCAATGTTGCTGTCTGTGAGACACGGCTCTCTGCGTGCGCACTCGAACACACAGCGTGAGTAACCAGCTACTCAGTTGAGCTTTTCCGCGTATTGTGTTTCAATGCTTTAAACTCTATTGAATGTTTATATTGGCAAGTGGCAAAGCTTAAAAACACATGAAAATTATAAGTTTTCGTGACAACACGCAGCAGTGGCCTATCAACTGTCCTGACCGTCTTTTTAGGCCGACCTAAAGCCCCCCAGCCGTGGGCTCCTATAATCTTCACCACCTTTCATCCCACTAGAGATGGCCCTGATAAAAACTATAATAGTATCTCACTGATACTAAAATAACACTGGGTCAAGACATGATGAAAGGACCAAATTACTGTAACCCATCATCAGTGCAATAAAATAATGCAGTTAAATTGTTAACCCACTGAGCACAAAGAAGTGAATTATTTAGATGCTAAATGCAACATTCCACTGAAAACTGAAACTGTCATTGGCACAAATCTGCAGTTTCCGTGACAGAAGCATTAGTCCACATGCTGCCATCACATTCCATTTCAAATGGATAAATATTTCAGCATCACTTTTGGGTTCCAATACTGATATGAGAAAAGGGCCTTGCTGGAAGGGCCTTGCCTTGTCTTCCAGATCTGTGGTTGCATGGATTACTGATTGTTTGCCTAAAGCTTCTGATTGCTGGGACAGCAGATGCATCTTATAATGCTGCAATATTATGTGAGTGAGCTTTATTTTCTTGGAAATTCCTGGTGCACTAATGCTGATACTATAATGCTACTCACTGTGATGAAAATAATATTGTCACATTGATAATGACATCAATGCTTTTTGTTTGGAGTTAATGTAATCACAATTTGTATAATAGCTGGTTAGACTAATTATTGTTTTCATTTATCAAGCATGCCCACGAATGAAAATAAATCCTATCTTAATTTTTTACAGCCCTTTTTCAATGACCTTTATGTATCAAAGACCTCATTAGAACGATATCTTAAAGCATTCTGAAAGAAAACAGGCCTTTGACATTGTCTAATGATAAGATGAATGCATGCTATATTTCACAAGAATTAATGTGTGTGAACATGTATACAATCACGAAAGGGATTTTTCTTTCATAATCCTTCCTTTTCATCATCATGCAATAACCTTTCTTGTTCTTCTGGCATGCCTTTAACACTCAGAAATGATGGTGTTAGAAGAGAGATTGTGTTTGGTGTCTTTCTCAGATCATTTGTCTGGTGTGTCAGCTTCAGTAGGAGTGTGTGGAGAGACTGATATCCATGAGGCACTGGGCTTGTCACACTCTGTTAGGGTTGGCTGATGTGTTAAATGCCAGGTGACGTGCGCAGAGTGGCAGCTTCTCACACCCCCCTCTACAATGATGACACCCTGACATCTGTTACTCTCAAAGTCATCTCATTTCTTTCATCTCGCTCTCCCTCCCATCTCCTCCCCTCCTCTTCCATTTTCTACTGCATTTGACATTAAAATCAAGAAAATTTACTCAAGTGTAGAATAGAAAATTGCACAAAAGGCTTACAACTTTACTGGTTTAATATTCATTTGAAAATAGTCAGTAACAGAACACTGAAACTGCTTGAACTGAAAAACAATATCGGGAGTCCCAAAGTTGTGAAAATTATGAAATAATGATAAATGAGGATACAATCAATACAAATTAAATAAAATAAAAAAATAAAAAGCAACTGCAACTTTGTATCTCATATGTGACTTTTTACATTAAATCAATATTGTGATGATATTTCTGATAACTGTGACTTTATCACAATTGCTATACTGTTTCTCATAATTGTGACTTTGTACATTATAACTGCAACTTTGTTTCTTGTAATAGTGACTTTATATATTGATGATATCATTTCCCTTTATTGTGACTTTTTAATTTCAATTGCAATTTAGTTTCCCATCATTTAACCACTTCTGAAACAGAAACAACGTCAGAAGAATCTCACGTTGAAGAAGAACTGGACTGTTGCTCAGTGGTTCAAAGTCCTCTTTTCAGATGAGAGCACGTTTTGTATTTCATTTGGAACCAAGGTCATAGAGTCTGGAGGAAGGGTGAAGAAGCTCATAGCTCAAGTTGCTTGAAGTCCAGTGTTAAGTTTCCACAGTCTGTGATGATTTGGCCACTGCAACCGTTTTCCAAGAAATTTTGGAGCACTTCATGCTTCCTTCATGCTGACCAGCTTTTTGAAGATGCTGATTTCATTTTCCAGCAGGATTTGGCACCTGCCCACACTGCCAAAAGCACCAAAAGTTGCTTAAATGACCATGGTTTTGGTGTGCTTGACTGAGCAAACTCACCAGACCTGAACCCCAGAGAGAATCTATGGGTTATTGTTAAGAGGAAAATGAGAAACAAGAGACCAAAAAATGCAGATGAGCTGAAGGCCACTGTCAAAGAAACCTGGGCTTCCATACCACCTCAGCAGTGCCACAAACTGATCACCTCCATGCCACGCCGGATTGATGCAGTAATTAAAGAAAAAGGAGTCCCTACCAATTATTGAGTAAATGTACAGTAAATTAACATACTTTCCAGAAGGCCAAAAATTCACAAAAAAATGTGTTTGTTTGTTTTTTATTTATTTTTTATTGGTCTTATGAAGTATTCTAATTTGTTAAGATTGGGTTGGGTTTTTGTTAAATGTTAGCCAAAATCATCACAAATAAAAAAAACAAAGACTTAAACTACTTCAGTCTGTGTGCATTGAATTAATTTAATACACGAGTTTCACAATTTGAGATGAATTACTGAAATATTCAACATTCTAATTTATTGAGCTGCACCTGTATATCACTATTGCAATTTTTTATCATAATTGTGACTATGCAATGGCAATATTGTATATTGTAATTTACTTTATATTTCACAATTGCTATTTTATATATCAGTATTGTGATTTTATTTCTTGCAATTGTGACTTGTTATAATCACAATTACACCTTTGTTTCTCATAATTCTTACTTCATAAATCTTGATTTTATTTCTTATAATTGTGACTTTATATCACAATTGTGAATTTATTTCTCACAGTGTAACTTTATTACTTAAAACTTTGCATCTTAATTTTTCATAACTGTTACTTCATATCTCACAATTCTAACTTTTAACATTTTTACAAAGTCTCCTTATCTGCAGAAGCCAAACATGAAGATGGAATGAATGCCAATGTAACAGCACCATACCAAAGTGGTCAAAGAAACTATACAACAGAATGCAAACAAATTAGTTTTTAGCAGGGCTGAAAATTCTGATAATTTTTCATGTTTTATTACATTTCATATTTCAATGCAATAATACGTCTTGTTTTATTAAAAAATAATTTAAGATCTGACTTGAATCTAATCTTTAATTGTGCTTTGTGTTAGTTTGCAAGGCTCATAAGTTTATTAGTTTCATTAGACAGAGTCAATTCAAATATTTGTGCCAGGTACCATTTTTTTTTTTTTTTTTTTTGATTACTTTGGATGAATTCTGTTGCAGTATTGTTTTGAATGGTGGTTTCTCAGTGACTGGTGTCTGTACACAACAGTAATGTGCCAGATGCTCTTTAACAAGCATCATTTGCCTCAGAAGCAGAGAGCTGGAGATGGGGCGGTAATTGCCATCTGGTGCGATCATTCAGCAGAATCATTTTTAAGACAGCAACATACGCTTTTACCACTGCAAACTGTTTATGTGTTCAGTTGCGTGTTTGCTGTTTTACATGGAAGAAGCTTATAGTCACTGCTTTCATTCAGTCCGATTTCAGTCACTGGTCATTATACACTCTGTTTATTTGGCTTGAATGTCTTTTGGCCCGCTGTAACTCTAATAGTTCAGGGAAAATTACAGGAAAAAGTTAGGGAGGGTCCTTGACAGTTTTGGTGCTGACTGTTTCCAGATTGTTTGGGCTTATTGATCTGTCCAGAGAATGGCATTTTGTCTTGCTTTGTAATCCATTTATAGTCAGCATTCAGCCGTTCTGTTGCTTTGTTCTGTCTATAACTTTGCATGCGATTCAAACTTTTTATTAAAGACTCAAAACACTGAGAGTTTGCATGACTGAAGACATTGCTTTGACTCCACCACAAAGGAAAGGATTCACAGCATGTTACCCCAAATAGCTGCACCATTGGGGGTTTTATTTTATAAAACACATTTGGTTATTACATTTCAAAACAAGAACATCTAACATTCATATTAAGCATATGCTTCATGACATCATTCTGCATTAAGTTTTGGTTTTAGGAATAATCCCTTTTGACTTATAATGCATTCGATATTATTATATCCTACACCTAGCAATTAATCTAGCAAGAACTCTGCTATCTGATGTTTCAAATGTGTCATTACTGAATCATTGTAACAGAATCCTAAATGAAAGAGGTAAATTGTATGTATGTATCTCCATTAAAAAAGAAAATACATGAACAATAATAAAATCTAATTATAAATCTTAAATATATCCTTAATATTTGACAAAAATAAAAAAATAAAAATGAATGCATTGCCAGTTTCTTTTAAATGCCTAACTTCTTGTTCATGGATTTATTGGATTTCTTTGTAACTAATTCTTTAACACTGAATTATTTTAAATCTTAACAACTCTGCAGGACTGAAAGTGCCAGGCCAACTCTGGATCGATGTTCAGAGCAGAGGAGGTGTTCGCAAATTTGTCTTGGCTGATAGGAAGTCAATGGTTGTGTCTAACTAGTGGATTTACACAGAGGAGACTGACATGACACACGGTGGCCCGCGGCCGACCCTGCTGCCAGTGGCTGTGGACCCCGCACTCTCAACAGCTACATGAGTAATGGGCTGTGAGGGGCTTAGGTGGGACTGTTTAATTACCCGTGAATTATTGCTGTGGCAACTCACAGGTCTCGCCCGGTCCAGCTAAATGAGGTGGCTGGCTGTCATGATGGAGGGCTTGTAAATCTGACATTTGGGTGACAATTCTGTGTCCATGCTGGTCATTTTGGGGCCTCATGGGCCTAAATCAGGACAATTTTGTTTACTGGTGCTATCGAAAAACACATTTTGAGATATTAAGTAAGATAGTGGAAGATGCTTCCTTTTGCCCCAGTTTGCCCTTAGTTTGCCCGCGTTTGCATTTAGCCTGTAGGTTTTCATGGATAGTGGAAAAATATGTCTGAAATTTACATTTATCTCATGGAATTACTGAACAATAAGTTTTAGCCCAAGGGTCTAATCTTATCTTAAAAAAGATACTCAACAAATCTATAAACATGAATGCACCTACATATTTCTCATTAACAAATGTTCAACATAATACAACTTACAACATCAAAGTTCCCTATTTTCCTAACTTCCAGAGATACAAGATAACAAGCTATTTTTCACCAACAAGTAGCATGAACGATAAACTGATTCATATGTAGAAAGTCTGCTTCATTCTAGTGAATTGGTTAGTTTGAAGGGTTTATGTAAATGAGTCATATGCTTACTTGCATAGAAGTTCATGCACATCATTTTAGACATTTTTACAGCAAAATATTTAGTTACAAGCAAATGTCGTTTAGATTTATATAAATTAATTTAATATATATGTTATAGTTTTAGTTTAAGTGTTGAGATCAGTTTAATCTGTTGTCACCTACTTTTAATTCTGAGTAGATTGTAGCTTGGCAAGCTACATTTTGAAAGTAAATTTCCAGAAAGTCATTTTCTGGCACATATATATTAGCAATTACAATAATTTTGTATGCATGGCTTTTAGCTAGCAGGCAAATTTATCCTTGGCTTATGTACATAATGATAGCAGTTTACCTGCCAAACTCTTCTTAGCAACATTTCTTACTATGGCATGTAATGGATGGCACCAAATAAATACATGGATTCTGATTTGGCATGTTTAGAATGACTCAATTCACTGATAGTTTCATTCCTTTAATGACATATAACCTGGACTCTGGACTGTTAGACTCGCTCATGTGATTGTTTTTTTAATGCCTAAAAGTCCCTAAATTTGTTTTATCCACCATCTCTTTCGACCCTTCCATGACTGTCATTTTTATTTCAGTAGAGCACACTTGTCCATGGCTGAAGTCTTTCAAAAGCCTCCTAGAGAATAATGGTCAAGGTTCATTTTGAGTGCTGCAGGATGAATTAAATAAAACGCTGTGAATAGTGGGGACATGCCCTTTGTAAGTGCACATTAACAAGGTTCTCCGCTGAGTCCAATGTGAAAGTGCAGTCATGTATCAGAGCTGGAACGCTACTCTTCAGTACATACTGTAGCCTATGAGGCCTATCCTACACTTCATTAGACACACACCTGCTTGAGCAATTTATTATGCCAGGCAAGGCAAAAAAAAGTGTGTCAAAAGAAGAAAAATGAACACAGTACAGCACAGGCAAGTTTGCAACTCATTTATCTATTGTTAAAGAGGGCCTGAATAGAGCTGCTACAGTATGTCTGCATTCACACATATATCATACAAATATATAACAAGAAGCTCCCTGTCAGACACAGACGAGGACACAGAGGATTCAGTGATAAGGTAGTTTAATGTGAATCAGAGGTTTCAGACACAGGTGAATCTTGACACGTGGATAGAACGGTGACAACACAACTTCCCTTATGGTGAACGGTGATCCAGATGGTGCTCAGATGAAGACGATGGGGACAGGAAGACTGACGAGGATGAAGAGGGTTCAAGAGTTCAGGTAGGTTTAATAATGGCGTTCAGGCAAGTGAGGAGATCGGTGCAAGACCAGACGATGAGTGATGGTGACTGATCGCTTTATATGTGGTTCTGGTGATGATGCACAGGAGTTCAGAATTCGGGTGATTGGGGACGAGTGGGTGTGGCGTAAGTGTCCGATTCCGGGAGTGTAGAAGGTGTGGCTGTGACACTCCCATCCAGACATTAGTTTAGCAGGAACACAGCCGCTGCATAGAATAAACAATTTAGCTTTGGTTATTAAATATAAAAGGGTCATTATTTGTGCATTCAGTGCTAGGAGGCCATATGATTTTCTATTACCTGTTCCCTATTACTGCAACAACACACCTTAATTAACACATACACACACATATGTCACCACAACACAACACATAGGACTAATTTTGTTGTGTTGTGCTAATTTCTTTGTGTTGTGGCTTGTTTCTATTGCGTTGTGCTGATTTTGTTGTATTGTGACTTGTTTCTATTGTAGCTTATTTCTGTTGTGTTTGGGCTAATTTATTTGTTTTCTGGCTTGCCTCCGTTGTGTTGCAGCTTGTTTCCATTGTGATGTATGAATTGTGAGTCTGGTGAGTAGATTTCATTATTTCTACATTTAGATTGCTGTACTTTCATGACTGAAAACATTTACCTTAGTGGGTTTCCAAGCTGGCTGTGGCTTTAAATATTGTAATTGTAACTTTTTAAACATTTTAAACTTTATCAAACTAGAAACAGGCTTCAATAAACACCATAATAAACACCTCCATAAAAGAGCTCAAAGACTTGTATAAGGAAGCTAAAGTGGCATAGCTGTTCCAGCAAATGCATTTTTTATCTCATGTTTGCTTTTGTTAACACTTACTGACATGTCACTTTAAAAGTTTTGCAAAATCTACAGGTTTAATACAATAATTTAAAGACTATCTTCATTGGGAGAAATAAGGATATTATTTGATGCAGCTGGTCATGTTGATTCAGATATCTCATCTCACCTCAAAATATCCTGTCCATGTGAATTAATGTGGTAGATTTGTCAAAGGTCAGGGGAAGCCACCGCTAGCAAATTACAGACTGTCAATCCCATCCTCATAAATTTACAGTTTTCCCCAGATGGCTGTGGAAGAAACTGCACATAAATTGATATGCACTGTAAATTCAATGTAGCAAAATGTTTAGCATCCACCGTGAATTGGATATGGATGGATGAAGGATGAAATCTATTTAAATGTGTCCATGCATAAAATACTTGAAGGTGAATATGAAACTTAGCTATGGGTCAGATACATTTTCACATAGCTTCCATTATTTCCTCAAGTAGATGATGAAATAAACATTTCTTTATATTGGTATGCATGCATTTAAAAAGTTAATATTGTTATTCATGCATTTAGAAAAATTTTGCATGCATTTTGAGGCCACAGTTTTTCCATTATTATTGTCTGAATAAGCCTGGAATCCTATTACTGGCACAGTACACATTTCTGAAGCTCAGTGTTTGGAATCTGGTCCTGTCACACTTCCCATATATCTCAAGGGCAGAATCTGAAACAGCTCGTGCCCAGCAGATAAAGTGTGGAATAATGGTCCACCAGCTTTTCATCAAGAGCACCAGTGGAATCTGAGGAGTTTTGATTAGCTTTAAAATAGTCTGCTGTGGACATTGAGGAATTAGCTGTTATTTCGACTGGTTTTAACCCTTTTTTGAGGGTCAAAGCTCTGATATCGAAGCATTTAGCTGCTCCAGCTTTGAATTGGGGGTCTCTTCTAAATGGGGATTATGTCACTATAAAACATCAACTAAACACATAATAGAAGTGATACAGTTTCTTACTTTTCTCCAAGTAAAAGATCAACTTAAACAGAAAGCAAGCTGGATATGTTGTTGTCCCTTTATGACTATAAGCATCTCTTATAAATCTGTCATTAAATTAGAATATCCCTAAATGACTTTAGTAGTGTTCATTCACATTGGATTCTGTATTGAAAAAAACAATTAAATACTTTCGTTTGAGAAGTAAGTCCTAATGTAGGTGTTTACTCACAGAAACCCCTTCCCTCATCTTTGTCTGTTCAAACCATGATACAAATTTGAATGTTTTGATTTATGTTATTTATAAAACAGATGCTTTTTATCCATGGAATGGGCTTTCAGTAATTCACATCCATCGCTTTTGCTCTTTTGAATAGGGCTTTGCTCTGCTATCTCTTTACATGCTTTCAGTCTCCGTATTTACAAGTCTCAGGGGTGAAAAGACTAAGTTGTGTCACTTTTGAAACATTGGTCTTACTCAATTACCATACTTTTGCACACAGCACTTCAACATTGATCTTTTTCACTATCCGGCTGTAATCCAGTTTATTCAGGCACTGGCTGCCCTGGTAGAGTCTGTTTTTTTCTTTTAGCTCAAATACATCTCTTGTCTATTTAAATTACTGTAGTTTTACTTATAGATCATGCTCTGTTCATAAAACTCAGCACTCACAATTTGTTGTGCTATTACTGCTTGTGGGAAACAGATGGTAAACAAAATTTGTGTACTTCTTTTTTTTTATTATTGATCATAGCAGCTGTAATTCAGTGACTGATGATGAATTGATGGAAAAGAGCATTTTAACTATTTTGCTCTGCATTGAACATATTGGTTACAAATCCTAACTTAACCTAGAAATAAAGAAGGGTTTTGAATTTAGGATTCTTTCTGAGATGGTGACATACTGTAGGCTCCAGCATACCTACATATGAGAGTATAGTTTGGAAAATGAATGGAAGGATGGAGTACCATAGAGAGCAATGCTACAATTTTTATAGTTTCAGTCCCAATCCCACTCGCCTCAGCAGCCCAGTGTTGTCAGGGTATAAATAAATGTCTATAGAATCAGACAGATCTGTGTGGCATGACTTTGTCAGGCTCCCGGCCAGATTCTGGATCAGGGTTATGCATGGCTGTTTCCGTGATGAAGGTGGTCATGGCCCTATTCACCAGCTGTTGCCAATCGCTGAGCCTATCGCAGCTGTCTGGAGGGAGAGGAGAGGAAGGACATGGAAGGACTAACATCGCTTTGGGCTGTTTGTATGCTCATTTTAAACTGTTTATAAGACAGTCTAGCCATGCAATATTATGCCTTTTTTAATTGTCTTGTTTATATAATGCCTTTGGTTGTTTCATTTGTCTCTTTCACTCAGTTTTTCCCCAGAAGACCACACAAAATGTATTCATATTCAGTTCATCTATGCAGCGTGTTTACTGAGAACACATGAGAAAATGACAAACAGACAGCAGATCACAAAACCATGAAAGCAATTTTACTGTTAAATGCTGAAACTTCACTCATTTAACACTAATAATTTCTTCATACCCCTCCTCTCAGATGTTTGGAAGCCAGTTTTTAAGTTACTAAAAAAAAGAAGACAATTCTGACTTTATTTCTGAGAATTATGTCATATAACCTCGCAATCTTTACTTTTTTTCTCAGAATTATGTGATATAACTTCGCAATCTTTACTTTTTTCTCAGAATTGTCATATAAACTTGCACTTGTGAGTTTTTAAAGTCATATTTGCAAGATATATACTCGCAATTCTGACTTTTTTCGCAGAATTGTGATGTAAACTTACAATTATGACTTATAAAGTCAAAATTGCAAGATATAAACTAAGAGCAATTCTGACATTTTCCCCCTCAGAATCAGTTTATATCTCACAATTGCAAAGAATTGCTTAATATAAACTTGCAAAGTAAAAAAAAAGTCTGAATTGTGAGATAAAATTCGTAATTACCTTTCTCTTTTTTTTCAGTGGTGGAAACAGGCGCCCATACTTATGCAACTAATAAGCCTTAATGATGATCGTAATAAAATCATCTTAAAGCATGATCGAGATTTCGACCCAGTTCATTCATCTCTTTTCTCTGTTACATAGAAATACATAGCTTTGATTCAGAGATAATTTTTCTGGTTTGGATTAGAAATCCATTAGATGTTTAAATCACTGGCCTGTCCCTGCATGTCACACAGCTCAATGTGACTTATTTGGTTTTCCTCCTGAATAGTGGTTCAATGGATGCTATCACAGGGGACATGCTCAAAGGTGCCCGTCCAAACTATCCTCCCAAATTACTCTCGCCATCGATTGCATTGATCCCCAGTACTGTTAAAATAGGTCGAGTGTTGCATCATTTATCAGACACGGTCTAACTCAACCTGATTAACCTTTGAAAGTATATGTTAGGATGAATTATACTCCCACGCCACAGCACAGCGATCCACAGCCACCATCAATGAGCAGCCTGCAGGTTGCTGCAGAGGTCACACATCTCTCCAGATTTCTCATGCATGTCAGGGATTTATAAGAGTCAGCTGTATGCAGAATTATAGCCATAGGGCCTAAAAGCTTAATATTTTGTCTCATATTTTTTGCAGTCACTATTAATTGGGTCTCTGTTACTTTGTCTACTGTGCTATAGTTATTAATTAATTGCATAGGTGTGGGTCCAGCAAAAAGGAATTGATTGTCTTGAAGTTAAAAGCATTTAATTTAAGACAGTAAGCTTTTTCTTTGTGGATGCCTGGGCTTCACACTGACTTTCTGGAGAAGCAGAAAATGAGCTAACTGTAAGGTGATTAATGGTTTTGGGAAAAACCTTTGTTTCATCTCTGGGGCAGCGGAGTTATAATAAACTAGTCCTGCTTTAATTCACTCATGATACACAATATTTTGTGATGTATAGTGTACTTCCCATCTTTCAGGTTTTACTGATTTACATTACTTGAAATCATTAAAAAGATTTCACTATTTACATTAGTAAACTCTGGGTTAAAAGAGTTTTTATATGTATTAGGTCAATAACATTGATTGGACAAATACACCTTGTTATGGACATACAGTCTATGATTTAAATAACTGCTTGTTATGTTGTAAATACAGATTTTAATTTCATTTTAATAAATGCCTTATAAGTCTCAGTAGAAATGGCATTGAATGTTTCATTAAAGTAATTTTAGTTTATCATAAACACTTGTCAGTACATACTTATATTTCACATATGTCATATTTCAAAGACTTATAAATGACCTTAAACATAAATGTATATGAAATGCTATTTTGATTTGCTACAACTGGATAATGCACTTAATTTTTGATCATGCTGTCACCGTTCTGATTCTTCCTCTTTTTACCAGACTGTGTTTTAAGGCCAGGAATATTTAATGAGGAAAGCAAACACGCTGTTAATGATTTGCCTGTTGTTAAACAGCTTGCTGTAAGACACCAGTTCCACATGTTTGGCACAATGACCCAGGTTTAGAAGCAGCGTTAACCACTCTTTTTATAATGCTCTATTTTATGACCTTTGCTTGGGGTTTAAAATGACAATAGCCCAAGGTGAAAGGCCTTGTGACCTGGTTGCCTTTTTATTTATACCTTTACATCCCTGGACAGATTTTACAACCATCTGTGCGTGAACTGTTTCACTTCACAGTAAATTTTATTAAGCTCAAGCCATTAAAACTGAATGTTGACTCGGGAGACCTGAGCCCTTCAGTTAATGACCATCCTATTAGATCATTTCTGACTAGTGCCATAATGATTTTTGTATATAAACAAATTAAGTCTTGATTTAGGGTATACTAGACTTCTCAGCATGACTCATTGCAGCAGTGTACCTCATTCTGAGCTATAATTACTCTCGCTGAGCCTTAGTGAGCTTTGATTTGATAACCCTTACTTCAACATCAGGACCGGCATCAAGCAGACCCATGACGCACGGCTGTGTTTTTATTATATTATTGTTTCCAGAGGCTCATTATCAATGAATCCATTATTTTAGCCACATACTGGTCAGTGCAGTTAGTAACAAAATCTGCCACGTTTAAGATACATTTCTAAGTTTGAAATTTCTAAATGATTTTCATTTGAATATTTGTGAATTATGAAAGTTTATAAATGTTATAGTAAGGTAAAATGGAATATGGATAGACAAATTATTTAGAGAGCGAGATGGAACAGCTAGTTACAGCACATACTGTAAATTTATAACAGCCTTTTTTGTTCCTTTGTAATATGTAGATTGCAAGCGTTTGCTATTACTGTGTCTGAAACGCTCATTCAATTAACTTGGGGCATAATTTATAACTTCAAAATTAATTTCAAGCAAGAATCTAAGAGAGACTGCTCAAATGTTAATGTCTTTTGCAGGAGAGCAAACTGTGACGGGACTACTAATATCAGCCAAGTGTATCAGCAATAACACAGACTCGTTTCATACACCGTTATTATCTTTGCAAGTATTCAAATGGCCACTCTGTATAAGATGCATATAAAGTATTTTTGTGCCAAAGCAATCAAAGGAATGGTCTGAAATACTGAACCCCAGAACAGTGGTTGGCGCAGTCATTTCCATACCATTTTTGTTTAGAAATGGAAGTATGCTTACTTTGTTGTCAGTCTTACAGTCTTACATGATTTATGTTCACTCTGAATCACTGCTGTTTAGGCGCTAGATCTGAAAGTGCAGCTCCCTGTCCACTGGCAGACCTACGAGCACCATTAATCTAAAGCCATTAAGATGGAAGCAGTCCAGTGTCTGATAACCGATAGTGGTTTGGACGGATTTCCTCACTGGACTATAAACACTAAGTGCAATGTGAATCAACTGAAAAAGGTTGTGTGATGCTGTGACCAGCAAGATTTATCAGTTTAAAGCCCCAAGATGCGTTTCGGAGGTCCAGTCTTGTGTTCTTTGTCTTCAGTCTTTACTATCAAGACCACTGTATTTAAACAATGCTTTCCTCATAATATTGTTACAATTTTAAATAACTCTCTTTTGTTTTAATATATTTTAATGTTACATCATCCTTCAGAAATAATTTTAATCTGCTGATTTGGTGCTCAAGAAACATGTCTTGTTATTACCGTTATTTAAAAGTTGAGCTGCTTTGTGGAAAGAGTGACCATTTCAGGATTCTCTGATAATTAGGAAGTTCATAAAACAGCATTTATTTTTAATTGAAATCTTCATATAAACATAAATGACTTAATTAACCTGCGCTGAATAAAAGTAGGCTATTAGTTTCTTTCAGAAAACAAACTGACCCCAAACAGTTAGGGGTCAAATATTGAATTGTAGTGTATAACTTCTATATAAATGGCCAGCTCAGCATTTTCATCTTTAGGAGTGAAAATTGGCTAATTAGCATTGCATTAGCATTAGTGGTCAGCCATTTCGTTTTTTATATAACTGAAATTTAAAATGTGTTATAGTGATAATGAGCTGCTTTGTGTAGTTAAGGATTTCAACTTAATTATCTAAGGAATTAAAACTCGCCCTTTTATATAATAGAGTTCCAAATGAAAGCTCACAATGAACTTGTTCATTTAATTAATACTGTACCTCAAACAGAAAGACACACACAAAGTGAAAAGCTTGCACACAAACTATTGGTTACACACATAGCAAACGCATTTAGCAATTATAAAAAAAAAAAAAAAAAAAAAAAAAAAAAACACTGTTATTTAACACATGGCTCTATTGTAGCTGGATAACTTTCTAAAACTATAGCCCTGGATGATTTATTTTTGACCCACTTACGTTTCACTCACAGAAGCAGAATAAGAGTATTGAGTTCAGTGGTAGCACTTCATCTAGCACTTTATTTAGAGTCTACAGATGGTAAATAATGTTCATTTAGAATTTGCTTTTAGAAACACACAAATCAGTCTGAACAGTTGCCACAGACACGTTTATTCATGTACATTGATGCTCCAGTTTCTCTTTTATAGTCCTTGGGACTAAATGAGCTGAACTTATTGGAAAACATGTCTCGGTCTACATTTCGCAAAACTCCAAAAACTAGGCTGCACACAATTTGCTTAAGTTTCTAGTTGAAATGAACAACAGAGGCGTTAAAAGACACCTTATCCATTCTCATACAAATTACAATTACAGGGACAAATTAAGTCAGAGAGTGAATTTGCGTTCTCATTCAGCCTGTCTGCTGTTTTTGTTTCGTTCAGATGTTTTATGTAGTTAAATTTCACAAAGCTAAGGTCAGACTATTATGTTTTTGATTCAAATGTCTAAATCTAATTACAATCTAAATAACACATATGCAGCATCTTTGAGTGGATGGTGATTAAAATACAGTGGTCGCCTCCCATTTAAAATGAAAAGAGCACAGGCAAAGTCTTAGTTTGTTTATATACAGAGATTTAATTTATTTGTGTAAAATTTCTATTTAGTTTTGTTATTTGACATAAGACTATTTGAGTTTCACAGAGAAATGTGCAGCATTTTGTCCAGTTAATATAAAATAATACATTTTCATTAACAGTTTGTCTTAAATATCATTTTGTAAAAGTAAATAAATAAATAAAATAAATAATATTGTGAAATCAGTATCATAAATCTAATAACATGGTGAGCTGAGTGACATACTCTCAATTTCCTTTCTGAAATGCACCAGGACTAACAACCAACGTAATAAAAGGTTGGCAGATTCACATTCATCTTTTTCTGATTTTTATTTTTTTATTTTTATATGCTTTAAATAGTGTTGTGAAATATACAAGAAGTGCTTTAAAATCTTTTTGTAGAAAAATCAGCACAGGCATGTTTTTCCAATGTGCCTGATTTTCATGTCTGTTAGGCCTACTTATACAAAGCTATTGCAAGGTTACAGAAGACTAGAAATAGTGTATTTTTATTTCTCACCTTAAATATTCTGTTAAAATACTCTTTTTGTGTCATACAAATTGGATAAAACAACTAAATGGTGACATAATTGCTGTTTTATTTTAATTTTTTGTACTACAATAAACTGATCTTTTTCTCCTACAGTGAAGTCTCTGCTAACTCACAGTCTGTTTTGTTGAGAGGATGATGGGTTTGCATTGCCTCAGGACAGTCCTGTGCCAGAGCGCCTCTGTCTTTCATGTAGTCTGCTGTAGATGGTCAGCTGGAGTTCAGAAGACTGATTGTCTTTTAAAGACTGGTCCACCAGATGAGCCAGAGGTGCACCTGTCTTTTTGTTTTTGAGTCTTGGCTTTCAAGGTTTTCTGAATTTCTTAACACTTTCACCTCACTGGGCTTTAGACCCTGTCACTTTATAGACCAATCCATTCTCTACAGCCAATAGATTGTGAGTGACAACATTTTTTTATTATCATCTTAAACTCTTGTGCTTATTATTTCTTTTCATTCAGAATAAGAGTACTTTTTGTGTTTTACTTTTGCGCCACATACCATCTCTATTTACTGTCTGAATCTAAATTTTCAGCCCATTTAGATGACAAATTAGATTTATGTTTCCTTTCCTCCATTTAGTTGCCACAGTACATTTGCTGCAAGCGTTTGCAAAGTATTAATTTGTTTTGCATGAGCTTGTCCCCTGAAAATCACATTTCAGTCACAGTAATCACTTTTGCAAATATGCTATATATATTCAAAGTGTAAATAGCCTACATATGTGCATATTTACTGTCGGTGCTTGAAACTGGACTTAAATATGACACACGTTATACTAGCTGTCATACGCCCATAGCCTTATGTATAACTTTATTTGCATTCCTCCCTTCATGCCTCTCTTTTTCTCTGTCCCTTAAACAAATTTTAATACCAGAAATCATTAGGGGACCGTTCTACATTATTTTCAAAGGAGCAGTGAAAAGAAAGACAAATCCGTTCTCAAGAGCACTCTTAAATTCTTCAGCATACAGTATTGGACGGTAATGGGAGCCCTTTTTCACTTTTGTTTTTATATAACTAACATTTAGAAAACTGATTACTTTAATCACAGTGGGCCTATAAGTGTGCAGAGATGCTCTTTCACTCTACCTTGCATAAATGAAGGTCATTTGTACAGATGGTCTTGCTGTAATCAAGGCCATAGTCCTGCAGGATGGTTTCTTAAGCCATGACTGCATAATATCCATGACATTAATATTACATCTTTATTGAACCTTAATCACTTGTGGTTGGTGTTTATATAAGAAGCACACCATAACTGGACGCCTTCCAAACAACTCCAGATGAAACACTGTGCCATGCTGAGCTTAATAAATAAGCCCCATTCATCCCATTAGTTGTATTAGAGGAGATTGTTTGATATTTCCTGCAAATAATGACACATTTTTATGCTAATGAGAGTGAGTGGGCGAGAAATGTCAAAAGTCAGATTCTTATTAACGGTGTATTAAACTGAGCTTACTTGTGATTGTAAATCTGAGGTTGATTAAATTTATGAAAATCTATGACCTTTTTTTTCTTTTCTTTTTTTTTCTTTTTTATGTAATCACTTTTTATATGAAAAAATGGGTAACACTTTAGTTTAAACACATTACTTTTAAAAAGTAACTTTCTCCTACACTGATAAGGACCAGTTCTCACCATAGTTGCTTATTAGCATGCCTATTATTAACATATTGGCTGTTTATTACTACCCAATAACTAAACTTAACAACTAACTGTTAATAAGCAGAAAATGAGAAGTAGCACATATTGAGGCAAAAGTTGATGGATTGTTAATGGTGAGAACTGAACCTAGAAATAAAGTGTGACCAAAAATGTTGTTAATTCCTAGTTTAAATAAGATTTGAATCCCATTTTTCTATATTTTCTCAAGCAGGCAACAAAACTATGTAAAATATATATTCTTTCTTCATCGATATGCATAGGGTTTTCGTGGTTCAGATCAGATGAAAATCTTGCATTGTATATAGTGAGATGTAGACTGAAGTTCAGTCACCGAACCACAAAATAAGTACCTGATCTGGACAGCAAGACCCTTTAAATTGCATATCACTGAAGCAAGAAGATAAATTTTATGTAGTTTTGTTGCCTACTTGTGAAAACAATGAAATTGCATGACGATTTATTAATACTAAATGTATTCATATGCAGTATGATCAGCAGCTGATTAAATTGATTGGTTAAATGTGGTTTGCTTGCTGTCTACTGTCTGTGTTACTATTGCCACCAAGTGGCATAAATTTGAAAAAGCAGTAACTTCATTTGATACAATTCTGTTTGGTGCTAATTTAAAGAGATCAAATATGTAGAATGCCCAATAGTGCCTGTTGTCCTAGGAAACAGATTTTTAGTCTCTTTGTACTGCCTATAGTCTCTCTCTCTCTCTCTCTCTCTATCTATCTATCTCTCTCTCTCTCTCTCTCTCTCTGTCGCTCTCTTTAGTTTTTTGTTAATGTTTTAAAGTACATTTTGGCATTTAGTTGGTAAACAGCTTTACAATTATGCAGAGAAATGTGCACTAAACACTCTTTATCTTTACAACATAACTTTGTAAAACAACTTTTCCATCTGGACATAATAAAGTGAAATAAAATTATTTTTTCTTCCTTCAAGAATGTGTCCTACATAAATGATCCTCTCTGTTCTTTTCTCTCAGTTAACTCTAATCAGATCTGACACCTTTTGACATGAAATCTCCCTAATCCCAATCCCAAATGTTCCTGCTTCCTGCAGTTTATTTCCCTCCTGAGAATTAGAAAACATCTTGTCCAAACCTGCAGTTTTAAGTCTCAACAAATCTCCTCAAGAAGCAGAAATTCCCACAAGACCTGCAAAGCTTCAGCTATGTAACAGTGTGGAAAAACATAAATACAGTATCTGGGAGTTCTTCGCAAAGACATGCACAATGTCAGCTGAACCAAATAAGGACCAAATATTATTAACCAATAATAATTCTAACTCAAATAGAGGGTAAACAAAGAATAAGAAATGTAACAAAAAAAAAAAAAGACTTTTTATTCTGTCTTGGCTTATAATGCACCAAGAGTGAATATAAAAGGTAACAATACATTTCACCTTTTATTGTTGTAAGAACCCCCTAAAAGATTCATTGTTTTAAATAATGCTTAACCATGGCAGTGACGCAGCTGAAATGGAGGGCGTCCAATCATCAACGGCTCACTGAGTTACTCACAGGCTGTGTATTATATGGCAGCACTGCACTGCAGGCTGTCTACCTTAGGCAATAGAAATGGACTGCTGCTCTCTGTTTTATACCTCGTTCTCATTAGCTGATTCTATGAGACTGCCGTTTCCTGGAAATCAACCTTGTTTATGGTTTGTGAGCTCTCGCACATTCAGTTCTCATTGCAGGATGTCGGAGTAAGTGCAGTGCTGACAAACTCTGAGCTACTGACATAAGAACACCCTCAGTTTTCCTGAAAACAGACAAAGTAAAAGTGATAAAGAAACCTGATATATTGTGTTGTATTGATTTTTGTGGTGTCCTGCTACGTGTAGTAATATTGTATGACTAGGATCCTTTTCAAATTCAGATGAGTGATGTGGTAATCCAGCAAAGTGAATGACTAGCAATGAGACACAAATAAACGTTTTTCAAAAATAAATAAATGTTTAACAAATTGCTGTTATTTAGCACCTATATGTCTCCATTTATATTCTGCATGTGGGCTTGAGACCCTGAAGTGTCACGAAAGTGTAATGTACTTTTGAGAAAGTGCAGTCATACATGCAACAGCAAAGCACTGCCAGTTTCTTTTCTTGTCCAGAAATGTGTTTGCTTCCTGTTTTATTTGTCTCCAAGTCTGTTCACTTGTATAGGTTAAAAAGATGTGGGTATTTCTACCCCTTTTTGCATTTTTGTGTCTCGAGTATTAACTTAATACTAACAGATTTACTGATTTGAATTTGTTAAATATTATCTTTGCTACTTTTTAAAAATGCAAGTATAAATAACATTATTTTACCTATGGCCCAGACTTTCTGACTTTCAATCATAAACAATGCTAAATCATAAAAATATGATTAGAAAAATATAAACAAAGAGTGCAATAAACATGTCCTGTTCTGTACTTGTGGCTTCATTTCTGCCACATCAAACAATATCTGAACCTAATAAAGTTGGTGTTCTTTCTAGGAAGACAACATCATTCATTCATTCATTCATTGTAATTTGCACCATCCATCTCAGTATGCTATGCAGAAAGGAAACTCTTACAGTGATTATTTTAATTACTTTCAGAAAACAAAATGCAAAATTACATTTCCTCTATCATAAATGATTCACTGTTGGACAGTATTAGTAGATAATTGAACTGAGCTAGTGTGAGCATGGAAAGTGTGTTTTAGGAGATTTTTTAGGCAATTCTGTCACCAATTTAGGCTCCAGATTTCATTCTCCCATATCTATAGGAACAGAGAACTGCAGGTTCCAAGTTTTCCAGTCACATAAATCAGCACCGACTTCTACTAACATATACTAAACTCTCAGGCCGAGATGATAAAGGACAAATAGAAGAGGAGTTCCACCACTGTCTTCACGAGCATTAATCATCTCTGTCTGTCAGGTCTCACTGATGACTCTGCATATCAAGTTTAGCAAGGGTCATTCACCCGTCATCCATGGCCAACTCATCAAGAACAGACAGGATCATTGCGCTCTCTCCCTTCTTTCATTCTCAATTTCTTGCTCTATCACTATCCGCCCCTATTCACAGTCTTTCTTTTATGCTAAAAGTCAGCTATGTATGCAAATACAATAACTTATCGTTTTCTAAGGTTTGCAGCCAAAGCAAGACGAAAATAAGCTTGTGCTGAAGCTGTTGTGGAAGAGGAGGTCAGTTAACAAGAGTGCCGCTGTCGTCAGCTTGCCTGTCTGTTCTAGTTTTGTCAAGCATTTATCAGCAAAATAGCCACAGAACATAGTCACCATATTGGCAAAATGCCTGAAGAGCTCAGTGAAACAAACAATACCTTCTCATTTATTGCAAATACTTAATTTCAACCCTTGTCATTTGAAGAGTGTGAACTTAAAGGGATTGCTAATTCGAAAAAGTCAATTGTCTGAGAAGTCAAGGTGGTCCAAAAGTTGTAAGCTACAAAAATGGCTTAAAAGTAATATAATCAATAAAGTAATTAAACATCACTGGTGCTTATGTCAGGACATTGCGTCATGTGACATGCAAGAACCAATGAGAATTGATGTTATAACCCATGTCAGTACAAGTGATTTGAACACTGTACTGTATGGAAATTGGTCAATTTGATTTAAATTCCTATGAAAGTGGGGGGAAAACACTTACTGTACATTTCTTGGATTTTTTAAATCAGTGGAGTTGAATTGATTAACTCTCAGCCATTTTTAATGTCCTTTTTCAAGCTTGAGATTTTGTACCCCACTGACTTTCATTGTATGAAGAAAAGCAGTCAAAATATTTTTCTAAATATTTTTTTTATTCTCAAAATATATATTTTTATTCTTCTTTATTGCACAGAATAAGTACTGTAACTATGATAACGAGTAAATCGTGACATCATGAAGTTCATAAATCATTTCCCCTCCTTTTAAGAAATTGCAATTAAACATCAAATAATTTAATAGATTTGTGCAAGCTATAAAATCAGGCTAATTGTGCTGTTTTAGCGCCCAAGACAATACAATGCTTTTCCAACAGTTTTGCATAGTTTCATTAATATTTATCACCAGAGGATACACATAATTATAGAAAAACCTGTGGGTAAACTAGAGCTCCACTACCACTAAAACATAATTATGAAATTGAAATAAACATGTATTAATCTCACTTTGGCTCTCAGGAATACAACTTTTTTCCATGACCTTAATTAAAATTACAGCAACACCTGCAACACTTGCAAGAGTACAGTTTGCAGATTATTCCCCAAACCTGCATGCCTGAATTCAAGTACAACATCTGGATAAGCAAGATCCCCTATAGAGGAAAAAAATTCTGAATTTTTTTTTTTTTTTTTTTAAATAGACTTAAGAAAATGATTAATGGGTTGTCAGTCAGGATGCTGTGCTGTCCATTAAAGACTCAGATGTGTTAAACTGCTTCTCTTCTCCATTTATCCAGCATGATGTGAATGCCCTGCAGCAGGCTGCTTTTAGACATGCATTTTACTCTTTTAAATTCATACACACTACTCATTCAACACTGGTAATGCAATACACTCAGTGCAGCTGACAAGCTTTAGAAAGATTGACTTGATGCTGTATAAAGTCTCTTATCCTGTAATTTATTTTAGGTTAATTTATCATGCAAAGGAGACATCTTACTCATCTTCTCATGTTTTCATTTAAACACACTTGTCACTGCTGATTCCAGGTCACATCTGCCAGTGTACTGTCATACACTTACCTATATTAAACAAAGTAGGACCAAAACATACTACCACTATGTTGCGCTTTTATTTTTACTAATATTCCATAATTCTCACCATATGAAAAAAATTGCAATTCAGCATGATTACTACTATTGTGTTTGAAATATGGTTAAAGTATACTGCCAAATGTACTGCCAACCATGATACACTAAAATACATTTCTATTGACACTTGCCATGTATTTGAAAATGTTTGTAATTACATATTTGTAATGATGAAGTTACAACTTAAATATATTTACTTTATATGCAGTATTTAAAAAAAAACTAAAATCATATATAATACTTTAAATGTGCTATGGTATTTTAGTCAACACATTAAAACAAGTGCATTTCTTTAAAGCGTGAAAAAAGATTATTAAAACATGATTTAGTTATAGTATAATTGCACTACTGATATTTTGCATAGAATACATCATTTAACAATACTATTGTACACTCAACCAACTGTATTTATTATACCACTGTCTAACGTTTCTGCTGTTCATAATGTATATATAATCCTACGTTGCATTCCTATTTATGTTCTGTACATTTTCTGCTTAATACTGTATATAGCAACTCCACTGTACATCCTGTAAATCATAGCTTCACTTACTCTGCACTTCTATGTATATAAAACACCATACTTTTGCACTTATGTTCAGATCTGTACTTGTACTCTACATAATGACAATAAAGTTGAATCTAATCTAATCTAAAATTCTCAATAAAATCAAGCACACTTCATTTTCACAACAGTCAACAGCCGTAATGTGAAATGAAAGGATATTTATTTTCTTTCATATTACTCTAACATACTGTATATCTTAGCAAAGCATACAGATTTCATATACATGATTTATTTTCTTTCAGAAAAGAGGACAATAAAGTTCTTGTCAACACTAAGGCACACTCACAACATCGCTTTATATTATTCTGAAGCATTTCATTTAGTATTAATGAAAGGCTTAATGAAAGACTGATAGAAAAAAAATAGTACTTTGTTTTTTAATCATAACTGAACCACTTCTGATAGAACATAACATGCTATTGCAGACTCTTTTAAGAGTGAAGTTGCATGAGCATTATGTGCTTCTTGTAGTGGAAACTGTCGCTAAAGCACAAAGAGAGCCAAACCAATATTGTCATGCCAAAAACCAACTCCAAATCTGCAGCACATTTATTCAGTAAACTGCTGTGCATCTCTCTAAATGTCTTTGTAATGAAAAGCTTTGTCTGGCTTTTTGTTTATTAAAGTTTTGTTTTCTGAAAAATACTCAAATGGAGCTAAATTGATGCAGACTTTCTTTTCTTTATTGCCTAAAAAGCTATTTAGCCTCAGTCTGGAACATTCCTAGAGACTGAAACATTCACTGTCTGTTGTCTGTTGGAAAATAAAGCGGCACAAAGCAGTGAATGCAAAAGCCAAAAAATGTTATGCCTATCGAAAAAAAAAAAACATTCCCAAAATATCAGAAAGGGCCAGCTGGCTAGTTGACATCCACAGGCTTCTTCCATCTGTCAACATGTAAGCTCTTATTATGCTAATATGCTTGAGCTCTTAAAGTTAAACATTACTGTTTATGCCAAGTCCTTTTATTCATCTCAATTCCTTAGTCAGCGCAGGGGTCAGCATTTTTAAATAAGCTGTCCACATTTCATTTACTGTAGTAAAAGGAAACAGACGAAAGGTCCATCAACAAGCGGCCATCAAGGTTTAATGAATTCCATTGATTCTTCTTCCCCAGTTAAAGACTGTTCTGACTGGAATATAACCACAGCAGACTGATGCTTCAGAGCACTGCTGATTTACATGTGCTGAAAGGTACAATGCACAGCTATTCATTTGTAAATCATTTGTATTCGGTTATTTATTTTCATAATCAATTGGCAAGTGTCTGCATTGTAATTCTATAATTCTAGGGTGGCACTGATCCTAAAATTCCAGTATCGATAAGATAAGGCAATAATTAGTGATTAGTGATAACTGTTTAAAACAACTATGCTATTTTGCCTAAAGAAATTAAAACACTAAAAACTAAAATCAGTTATTAGTAATTAAAAAAAATGCCTTGCAAGAAATAGTTCTCTGAAAAATGAAGATTTGCTGAAAATGTACTCACTCTCAGGGCATACAAGTCTCTTTGGAACTGATTTGGAAAAATTACATGAATGGGTGAATGGGTGCCGTCAGAATAAGGGTTTAAACAGTTGATAAAAAATTGATGGACTGGAATTGTGTGTACTACTTGTGGATTATTGTGATGTTTTTTATCAGCTGTTTGGACTCTCATTCTGACGGCACCCATTCACTCCAGAAGATCTGTTGGTGAGCAAGTGATGTAATGATAAATTCAAATCCAAATCTGTTCCGATGAAGAAACAAATGCATCTTCATGCATCTTGGATAGCCTGAGGGTGAGTGCATTTTTTGCAAATTTCCATTTATGGGTAAACAGTTCCTTTAAGTGAGCGGTGAAAATAATCTAAATGTACAAAGATGAGTAAAAAGAGAATTCAGTATCTGCCAACTGGTAGTGATACATCATACATCCCTAAAGATTGTTCAGACCTGATCCTGTTTTGGGGCTGTGAGATTCTTTAGTGTGGTCCCTCCTCACTATATGCTATACACTATATGTGTGTGCCGACTGCATCAGGTCTGGCTGTGATGGATGAGGTGGGTTTAGCTCCCAGCGTCATGTGGACTGGACTTGGCTCGACTGAGCGAAAAATTGTGGGATCAGAAGAGTGGAGTATATTCTGCCAGGAGACGCTGGTCTTGATGGGAATCTTAGCTGACACAGAAAACAGGATCCTGTCACCTTGACAAATCAAAATCCAGTGTGGGCAACTATACTCTCATTGCATATAAAGTGAGGAACTGTGATTGTGAGAAAAGTAACAGTTCTGTCCAGATGAAAGAGAGAGAGAGAGAGAGAGAGTTTCAAAATGCAATTGGCATGGTTTTCGCTTTCATTTAGCTAAAAGTTTCCTTTTATTCATTTCAAAGTCAACTGCACTGCTGCACTGAGCACAATGAATGCGCTTTGAAAAGAAGGGGCTATATTTGGAGTGATAACAACAAGCATAAAACAAGACAGAAAGAAAATATAATGGAGGATGTCTGTGGGTAGCAGATATGAGGTTGAGTTATGTTTTTATACTATTTAAGACAACAATCACACCAAAATGAGAGTTTTGTGGCTTGTAGTCCTAGTATATATTGCTTTGAGCTCACATCCTAGAGTACTTCTAAACTTTGACGGATATAACGTAATTAAAATCCTGAACTACACAGATTTTTGTCCAGTCAAATGCTTTCTAGATTGATAGAAAGCATTTATATCTCTCCCCCAATACCAACAGCAACTAGCAAGTACTAAATCATATCCATGGCTATTATATAAACTAAAGGTTAAAGGGCTTGGAGCAATCAAACAATCAATCAATGAAAGTTTTATTTAGCAAGGACACAGCAGTAAAGTGTCAATAAAGACATTTATGATGTTACAGAAGATTTGTAACATCTTTTGATCTTTCTATTTATCAAAGAATCCTGAAATTAAATTGATCACAAATTCTACAATATATATATATATATATATATATATATATATATATATATATATATATATATATATATATATATATATATATATATATATATGTATATATATATATATATATATATATATATATATATATGTATATATATATATATATATATATATATATATATATATATATATATTAATAATACAAAGTTTTCAAATCTGTCAACAGTAAATATATATATATATATATATATATATATATATATATATATATATATATATATATAGTCGAGCAGCAAATCAGCATTTTAGAATGATTTCAGAAGGATCATGTGACACTGAAGTCTAGAGGGCAGAAAATGTGATGAAAATTAACCTTTATAATCATAGAAACAAAACACATTTTAAAAATACAAAACAACATGCTGATTCTCTCAAAACAGTGCCTGCACTGCCCCCATCTGGCAAAATAATAATAAAATCCAAGTATCACCAGACTACGTTTAACTGCTGTGCTCACTTAGTGTTTTACTGGCTGTGTGGTGATTTTAAAACCCAATTAAATTGCTTCCCATCAGCATTTTATGACATCTTTTTGAGTGTTGCGAGTTACAGTGATTAATAAAAGGTTTACCACATTTTCCTATTGGCCTGTAATATTCACAGTTATGATGTCTATTTCAATGTTCAAGCACATTCAGTAATTTGTTTCCTCCAGCACTGAGGAACATTCTCATAAACGAGCTGAGATATGCATGTAATATAATGTCAGACAGATGTTTGATGACTATAACGCTGCAGCAAACTTTTCTCCTTTAGTTTTCTGCTTTACACAATCATTTTGAAAGCACATCAGGGTCCATAAATGGGATATGCAGTCTACATTTTTATGAACTGTTTTTATGTACACTAGTGCATGCACACGTACACAGTTGGAAACACTTACATCTTCTGAAATCGTGTCTCTTTTCATTAGCAGCTTTGGTTTCATTAATACAGACAAATATTGAAAATTATGGCAGTTTCAAGCATTAGGGCTTGTGCATGGAGAACAGGTTTGGAACAAACAAACATACAGTAATTATCTGAATCAGACATATAAATTGTGTAACAACTGGTATTGGGATTGGGGTAAAGAGACACATCTGATTGAAGTGATGAGGCTGTGGATGGTGTGCTTTGACGAAGAAATAGAGATAGATAGTATGATATTGTTTGTACTGGTTGTCCTTATGTATACCTAGAATTCAGAAAACTGTATGTATATATATATATATATATATATATATATATATATATATATATATATATATATACACACACACACCTTCTTGACCAAGAAGGAGAGTGATGGGGTGCAACGCCAGATAACCTGGCCTCCACAGTCACTGGACCTGAACCCAATCGAGATGGTTTAGGGGTGAGCTGGACCGCAGACAGAAGGCAAAAGGGCCAACAAGTGCTAAGCATCTCTCGGGGAACTCCTTCAAGACTGTTGGAAGACCATTTCAGGTGACTAGCTCTTGAAGCTCATCAAGAGAATGCCAAGAGTGTGCAAAGCAGTAATCAAAGCAAAAGGTGGCTACTTTGAAGAACCTAGAATATGACATATTTTCAGTTGTTTCACACTTTTTTGTTATGTATATAATTCCACATGTGTTAATTCATAGTTTTGATGCCTTCAGTGTGAATCTACAATTTTCATAGTCATGAAAATAAAGAAAACTCTTTGAACGAGAAGGTGTGTCCAAACTTTTGGTCTATACTGTGTATATATATATGTTGCACATTACAGTCATGCAGTTTTTCATCTGAATCACATTAGGAGGGCAGTTGCCATTATCTAAAATGCATATCTTTCAGAAATGGAATCAAATGCTGATTCTTTGCTATTTCATTGAAATGTCATCAGTTCTCATGGAATGGACCTTGCTGTACAGTAAATAGCAAATAGATGTTTACAAAACCCTTCTAATTTCACGAGGAAACGCATGGCTCAACAACATGCAATTTGTTCTTTATTATAGAACTGCAGACTGAACAGCTCTATTACTTTTGTGTTTAGTAAACAAACACAACTGAACGACTTCAGTCTGAAGGGAGACATGAATATCACAATGCTGTAACACATGAACTGCACTTTACCAGGAGGGGATGCATTCATTCATTTTGAACTATATAATTATAAATACCTCGTAATCGAGACAAGAGATGGGTATGTCAGCATCATTCACATCTAGAGAGAGAGAGAGAAGAAGAGAGGGAGAGGGAGAGATGGGGGAGTGTCATCACTCAGCGTATGATTTTTTTCGTCGTGGTAGAGCTCCTCTATGAATCTTGTAAATTATGTTTTGAAAACTGTACAAAATACAGTGCACGTACCGAAGAAACCCGTTCTGACACCGATTCCTCTGTCGACTTAAGGTAATGTAAAAGAATCTTCGTTCGCGCGAAAGACCACAAGCAGGGCACCCAGCACATTTGATAGCCTCAATACGTTTTTTGCATACTGCATACTATACTAACGTTATGAAGGCTACTTTTCAACACATTGCTATATACTGTATGTATGTATAGCATATTAGATCAGCGTGCCGCGACACTACAGTAGACTAAATACGACACAACTATGCGCTCTTTTAATCATTTAGCAATCGTTAATGATTGCATGACAAGAAAAATAATAAAATGCACATCGCTGGATTTAAAATCTATTGTAATGATAATTCAGGGTTTCTTTATTATTTGGACCACATGAGATCGCAAACTCGTCTTTGTTTACATAAATACAAGTGCTGCACTACTCGAGAGAAATTGGAAACGGGGCAATCCATCTTATTTGTCATTATGATATCACATATTAAGGTTGTGTTATGACGTGTAATGCGTAATTTTAAGAGCTTACACTTATCCTACATTAATCATATATTAAGTCATTTCCTTCCAATACTTTAACATTAAATGAATATGTTAAATCACACTCAAGTCTTGTATTATAGGCTGACTGTTATTTCTCTTCCACAGAATCAGCCCCAGATCTTTCTTTTCGACCGACACCTGACCAGTAGAAGACTTGAGTTTTACATCAAAATGATGCTGATATGGGTTGTTCATACTAAATGACATAACATAAATAATAAATGACATCACTCAGTGAACACCATATGACAAGCATCTATATTTCCTTTGCTCTTCGGGACGTGTTGTAATGGACCTAGAATCCAAGGCTGTGTAGGTGTGGATTTGTTTTTGACATCATGGGCTGTGGAGGCTCCAGGACAGATGTGTTGGAGCCCAGATATATGGAAAGCTGGACCAAAGAGACAGAGTCCACCTGGCTGACCAGCACGGACACAGACCTACCCCTGTCCTCCATCCAGAGCATCCACTCGGAAAACTCTTCAGAGGTGGGCTTCCCATCAGAGAAGACCGCCAACCTCGGTGAGAAGGGATTGAGATCATATTTTAAGGCTTTATTTGAATTTGTCAAAGCTTTTGAATGGAATGTTTTCATATTTAATTAGCTGAACATATCTGTTCACTGATTTTACCTGACAAACTCTTCAAATGACATTTCCTTCCCAGAAGGACAGGGAAAGTGTTGCGAGCCTGCTGTTGGTGAGCAATTCATTCAAGTAGGCCTCTTGTTGCCATGGTGATGGTTACATCCCTTTAGTACTTCAGTACAACAGTATGAGCAAGGATGAACACAATAAGCACTGCTTACCACTTTTGGGCAGAATTGTGACACTTAGGGCAGCTATAGTGGGTAAATGTTTTAAAATATGTGGGTTGCATTTTAAAATAATATTATATTGTATTAGCAAATATAGTATTTATTTACTATATTTGTAGTTTTTTTGTAATTTTGTAACAAATTGGCCTTGGTAGGCATGAGACATCTTTTAGAACTTTTGACTAATAGTGTATAATTTATGAATCATACATATATTAATGTATGTAAAAATATATATATATTAATTAATATATAATTTATTTAATGTATTTAAGTTCACATACAGCATAATATAATAATTAAAGGAATACTGTCTACTGATAGAGAGATCTGAAATGTTTCTGATATGGTCACCGATGCAGAGATTTTGTGAAAGAGAATGAATAACTTTCAGATTTTTTTTCTGGGTACAGATCTGTTTGATGATGGTCTGCCTTCTCCAGCTCAGGCGTATCTGAAAGTGTGTTCTGCCATGTCTGAGGTGGGTCTGAATGACATGAAACCTGGCAGCACCCCTGCAATCCTCTCTTCTCAAGAACAGGAAGTGCTGTCTTCTTCTGCTACCACAGTGCAAAGGAGAAGTGTGCTACGAACTGAGGAAATAGTAGGTATTTTTTAATTGAATATAATGCTTTCTATTTGGCAGCATGTGTGAACAAGACACTGTAAACTACATCAGTGTTTCTGACCTTTGTCTTATGTATGGCTTTATCTACACCTCACCAGAAATGTGTTTCTTTTGACTCACTTTACAAAATTTTTTATTTAGCATTATTGTTCATTTTACTACAGTGGGCTGTAATACATTTATGAACTTTTAAACTATAAAAGTATATTGATGCACATGAAAACCAGCTTTAGATTTTTTTTATTATTATTTCAGCTTTAGTCTGTTATTTTAGTACAAAACATTTGCATTGAAAACTAGCTGAAATACATTACATAGCTGAATTTTTTTTTCCAGAAATGTAAGCTATTGTACATTTTTGTACAAAAGTGTTTTTCTATGGTTTTAGTTTTTGCTAATAATAATAATCCTCAAACGCATCCACTATTTATTAACCTTTTGTTCATTCATCTGAGAAATGTGATAGATTTCCAGAAATCTTATTAATTGATACTGTAAACTGTAATAAAATGTTGAAAACATTTGCCAACAATCATGTCTTAAAATCTTTCATTGTTATCTTCATTAGACCAAATGGCAGGACAGCCGGATGTCCACCAAGCAAGTGACCATCACTGTGACTCAAAGCATCCGGCAGGTGGACAAGAGCGGGAAGATCAAGGAAACTTCACAAACCACCTATGAGGTCATGAAACCGGTGGATGGTTTGATGGACGCAGCAGTTGACTCAATGCCTCAATGAGGTGTTCACCCAAGACCTCAAGAAGACTGTATCCTGGATTTCTGGAAAGCCTTGTTGAAGATGTCATGGACCAAAGAAGAAGCAGGGACGACCTAAATGAAGACGTTCATCAGTGCTGCCATTAACAGGTTTCAAGGGTCAGTTAAATGTTGTATTCATTATTCAGTTACACTTGACCTATTTAATAATATGTATTTTTATGTACATCTTTTCTCTGTAATGTCTTTGTCAAAATGTATTGTTTTTTTTTCTGATGCCAACGAAAAGAATCTTAGTAAAAGCATCTACTGTACATACACTGAAAGCACAGGATTGGTCAGGAAGGGCAACCAATGATTTTGTGAAAAGTGTAAAAATGATACTTGAAATAGTTTAAAAACATACCAACAACACATGTTTGTCCCAGAAATAAAAGGAAGCTTGATGTCGATGTACTGCTTTAATTTTCATCTTGGATCTAAAAAAAAACAGGGCCCTTACTATAACACTATTGTTGCCTTCAGCTTTTTGGGGTACAAAAACCTAATTACAGTTTCTGTAGCAAGCTAACACTGCTGCGAAAGGTAGTGCAAGAATATATGAAGCAGCACTGTTTTGTTTGTTATTGCAGTATATCATTGCTTTACACACTGAAAGATGATGTTTATTGTTGAGTTATAAAATATCTATTGGAAGCACATAACTATTACTGTCTCCTAATCTTTATCTTGCTTCACTCTCTTAATTAACATTTTACAATAAGGTTTTGTATATGAACATTAATTTGTTAGGTATTATGAAGTAAAAATTAACAACGCATTTACAGTATTATTAATATAGATCAATGTTAATTTCTACTAATATGTTTTTTTTTTACTTTATTATTAATTTTTAAATAACATTAGGTGTACTCTGCATAGTTTATTAGAATTTGAATCTATTTTATTTTAAGTCATATTTTCAAATTCTTTAAAAAATCGCCATTAAATAGGTTGATTTTGAAAACAAATAGAATCAGTTTAAAAGTATGAACATGGTTTAAATCTGGCTAGTTGTGGAACAAGCAAGATTCAATTAGTTGAACTGTATGTTATTAATAACTTAATTGAGTGATGATTAATTTATAAACCTAGTGATTGCACATTTAAAATTTGGTTTAATAATTATTTTATATAATATTAGATAAATAACATTCCTGTTTCATTTATCCATGACTGACAGATATGCATCATATTAGGT
Source organism: Carassius auratus (assembly GCF_003368295.1). Lineage (NCBI taxonomy): Eukaryota > Metazoa > Chordata > Actinopteri > Cypriniformes > Cyprinidae > Carassius > Carassius auratus. The sequence goes on from NC_039262.1 coordinate 19,067,673, forward strand.
TTATTAATAATACAATTGTCTAAACCAAATAGAGGAACATTTTATATGCAATTATAAAAAAAAATCTTGAATATATAGGCCTAAATATTTTTTGAGTAATGCATTAAAACAAACTGAAGTAACAATGAATAACAATAAATTGACATTCACTTAAAAATGTATTGTTCATTGTTAGTTTCTGATACCTAATGAAATAACTAATGTTAATTAATTGAACCTTATTCGCTAATCCAGAGAATAACATGGTTGAAAGTAAATGTTTAAATTATTTTTTTTTTCTCAAACTGTTTTAAGTAATCTTGAAATGTCAAATGCACATTGAACAGTCATTACAAAATGTAAAAATTTTCCTAAATGTTATGGAATGCTGTTTCAAAAACCCTCCAAATATATTTTAAATCCATTTGTTACCCCTTTGCATTCCAGTATTTAGACTAAACATAAATAAACGTAAACAGTTATTGAGCTCTACTACAAATCTAGTGCAGATATTTATTTATAAATACAAATAGAATACACACAAATGAATATAATCATGTTGGCAGAGCTGTGGTAGAGATACTTTTTGTTCACAAAAGAGTAACATGGCCATGCAGAGAAAAATCAAATGCTGGAGCATCTGGTGAAAGTCACATTTATTTACTGTAGCACTGTAAAAGTACCATCAGACCAGGGAGCATCATACGTCCTGGAGAGTATGAATTTGTTTCTTCTCATTATATTCAGCAAGTCCCAATCTAAAACATTCCTCTTCCCTCAACATCCACTCTTCTGCATTGAACTCTGGAAAGAAAAATGAAATCTCTCTCTTGGCAGATTCAGTTGAATCTGAAAGAAAGAAAATAAGAAAATGCTGAAAATTTAGAATCGAAGAATCTATATTTCGTAATTTTCGGACTATAAGTCGCACCAAAGTATAAGTCGCATCAGTCCAAAAATACGTCATGTCGAGGAAAAATATATATATAAGTCGCACTGGACTATAAATCATATTTATTTAGAATCCAGAACCAAGAGAAAACATTACCGTCTACAGCCACGAGAGGGCGCTCTATGCTGCTCAGTGCTCCTGTAGCCTACCCCTGAAAACATTAAATGAGAACAACTGAAAACGTTAACTGAAATATTAACTTAATTTATTTACCAAAATCCAAGAACAAAAACAGATACTGGTCATCTGAAGAGGCAAGTTATTCAGCTAGCGTTACACAATAATACAAGTTAAGTTACAGGAGCAATGAGCAGCATAGAGCGCCCTCTCGTGGCTGTAGACGAAAAAGTTTTCTCTTGGTTCATGTCAAATTAATTTTGATAAATAAGTCGCACCTGACTATAAGTCGCAGGACCAGCCAAACTATGAAAAGAAGTGGGACTTATAGTCTGGAAAATACGGTATATATGATGTGTTTCTGAGTTTATATATGAGGAGTTTCTACATCAGAACAGATTTGGAGAAACATAGCATTACATCAATTGCTCATTAGTGGATCCCCTGCAGTGAATGGGTGCCGTCAGAAAGAGAGTCCAAACAGCTGATAAAATCATCACAGTAATCCAGAAGTAATCAACACAAGTACATTAATTAACATCTTAAAGAGGTGAAAAGCTGCGTGTTTGTAAGAAACAAATCTATCATTGAGATGTTTTGAACTTTAAACTGTTGCTTCTGTACTGGACAAAGCGTTATTTTGGCTAAAGAACTTGCATTTTGTCCTGAAGCAAGAGTTTAAAGTTAAAACACCTTAATGACGGATTTGTTTAAAAAAAATAACAAAAAATTTAATTATTGTGAGGTTTTTATCAGCTGTTTGGGCTCTCATTCTGACGGCACCCATTTACTGCAGATGATCCATTGGTGAGCAAGTGAAATAATGCTCAATTTCTCCAAATCAGTTGTGATGAAGACAATCTTGGATGGCCTGAGGATGAGTACAGTTTTAGCAAATTTTCATTGTAGAGTGAACTTTCTCTTTAACAGTTCAGTTTTGAAAAGTGTTTCTCCACCTGAACCATGAGTAGTGTTTCTGGTGTCAGTCAGCCCATATTGGCCGCGCAGGGTGTCTGGTGAAGTGAAGCGAGCTCTAAACACTTTTGTTGGACCCATCATCCCCCTCCAGTGAGAGATAGCATCTTCCCTGGCAAGGATGTACGCTCTCATTGGGCCACTGTTGTGGGAATACAAGTAAACAGCAGGATTACACAGAGAGCTGTGACAACCTCATGTTCGTGATTAGATAGATAAATAAAATTGAATCTAAAAGAAATTTTTTTTTTGTTTTTTTTTCGTTTATGATGTTAATTGTACAAACAAGCCTTAAGTCACAAAAGATGAGCAATACTGCCTTAGAGGCTCTGCTGGAACAAAAATGGAACTAAAAGCTTAGGAATAATCAGCTGCTTATTTTCAAATGACTCTGACATAGAATAAAAGACATGGGTCAGTTCGAGCGCTGCGCTAATGTTTTATCTTTCACACACAAAGACATGTTCTGAGGACAGGGTGCCATGGTAACATGGGCCTCACTGTCTAAACTGGATCAACCGCTACATTAACAACCAGCATTGATGTCCCTCTCCACAGATGAGAGATCATATATCTGCATTAATTATTCCTTTCGAGGGGAAGTGCAGTGGTACAGCATCTGTAGTTTTACATTCATTTATATTACACTACCACTTAAAAGTTTGGGGTCAGTAACATTTTTAAATGTTTTTAAAAGAAGTCTTGTTCACCGAGGCTGTATTTAATGAACAAAAAATAAATAAAAAAACGGTAATATTGTATTTCTCTTTTCATGATTTTTAAATGTAGTTTATTTCTGCGGTGGTAAAGCTGAATTTTCAGCAGCCCATTACTCTTCAGTGTCACATGGGCAAATCTGAATCTTACTGACCCTAAAGTTTTGAATGCTAGAGTATATTAATATTAATAAGTAGAACAAAAAGCTAAATAAAATGCATCCATTCTTTCTTAATGCAGTGATTTAACTGCCTTTGATGAAACGTGTCTGTGTACCTGTAGGATAATTAGCTCGTGAAGCTACAAGGGTTTACATGGTTAACCTTTGACTTCAGTTTCAAGAATTTGTACAGCAGTTGTTCCTCCAGGAACCATGAACAGGTTTTACCAGGAACGTTATCATGAAATAGCTGAAATGTTAATGATGTACACACATAATGAATTCTCAACGTCTGAAGCCACGTGCAACTGAACAGATGAAACGGGATTGAACAGTATTCACATAAAACTGTGACCCAAAAACAACTGAAGATCTGAACCAACAAATCATCCAAGAATGTTGTAGTAGAATGGTCATTATATAACATAAACCTAAAAGCATAAAAACATTTTGTTACCTGAAATAAAAGTTTCAGTTGAATTAAAATAGGCATTAAATAAATAAATATAAATATATATATTAGTGCCGTCAAATGATTAATCGCATCCAAAATAAAAGTTTTTGTTTACATTATATATGAATGTGAATGTGAAAGTGACTTGACATTCAGCCAAGTATGGTGACCCATACTCAGAATTCGTGCTCTACATTTAACCCATCCAAAGTGCACACACACAGAGCAGTGAACACACACACACACACACTGTGAACACACACCAGGAGCAGTGGGCAGCCATTTATGCTGCGGACACTGTGAACAGTGTATATTTATTTCATATAAATACAGTGTATTTAAAATATATATATATATATATATATATATATATATATAGTATAAAATATAATAATATATATATATATATATGTATATACATGTAAATATTTTTCAAATGTGTAATTATATATACATAATTAAATAAACACAGTACAAATAAATATATTATGTAAACAAAAACTTGTTTTGAATGCTATTAATCATGATTGATAGTTTGACAGCACTAATATTATCGATTTTCTCATTTTAATTAATTTTGATGTAAATCAATGAAAAATAAATCTTAAAAAATGTATAATTCCATACATTTATATAGCTCTTTTCTGTTATTGGACACTCAACGCGCTTTACATAGAAGGGAGGAATCCTGTTAATTTATAAACTATATTGACATAAAAAAAAAAAAAACATTATACCAATGACACACACACTCACATACATATAAAGTCAATAGATAGCTAGACAGATCAATAGCTTACAGCTACAAATTATTTAATTCATACATACAAATGACCACAATTCTGTATATAAAAATATATATGTGCATATAAACCTGATACTGTCTCCTTCACAGAGCCTTCATATGAAATTTTTATATAACACTTTTTGATTTGTGGGGAAATTACAATAAACATTTACCTTGACATGAATTCAACCAGTCTTTGATAGAAAAAACGTCCTGTAAAAATAAAAACAGTCAGGGAAGATAACCAAAAATAAACCGTTGCATATCTTTTATCTTTGATTTAACTTTTGATCAATTGGAAATAAGCCAACCAGGGTGATGTGGTTTATGCAGCAGATTTTTGTTGCAATCTGTTAATATGGTCTGAAAAGGCTTTTGCATATATAATACAGACATATGAATGCGAGGCAGCTGCTTTTCTTTGGATGCAGGATATGAGAAGCTGAGAGTGAGTAACATGTTCTCTCTCCACATGCTGTGTCAACATTATAACTCCAGGTTGTGTGAAGCCTTTACTATGACTCACCCTGTTTAAAATCATGCATCACACTGACACCCACCCACACATATACTCAACCGTTCAATATGTTACAAACACAGACCCCTTTCATTCATGCAGAGGATATTATAGGAAGAAAGATGCTTTTCTACCTGCATGTTCAGCATAAAACCTTTCTGACTCTTCTGTTCTCCACATCAGATCCTTCTTCCTGACTATAATGAAGTTTTCAAGAATCTTCTGATGAAGAGCCTGAAATTAAAATAAATATTATATCCAAATGTTTTCTATGCCCATCTGCATCTCTCAAAACCGAAACTTATTGTCAGTAAAAATGTGTTGCTATGCTAATGGAAGCCTCTTGCAGTTTTGATGTAGGTCTTTTCGTTTCATGTTTGTCCTCAGCAACAAGACGACAAAGAGATTTATTCTCCAGAAAGAACAAGGTTACAGACTGAGTGATGAAAGTACATCTCACTCCAATGAAAACACAAACATTACATTTAAAATGGCTTCAGATTTCAAACCACGCTGCATGAGGAAATTGTTGCTAATTAAAGGCACCTTTATCTCTTTGAAGTGACAGACAGCGGAAATTAAATCAGGCAAGACGCTGGCTCGTTTTGATAATAAAGACAAATTATATCGTTTTAAGCCTCCACATATTTTGAGTTACAAGACATCTTTCTTCGTTAAAAGGGTAATGTTAATCAGGATGGGTATAGAGGAGACGGGGCTAGTTGTCACACTTGTAACTCCAGTGAATATTGCTCAGGAGGATAGGTTTTTTATAGCCAGGTAAGTAACTATATGGAGTAAGCCAGAACCTTTTTGTCAGCCAAAATTCTTTTACCTAAAAATCTTTACTGGAAGTAACCCCTGAAACTTGTTGATTTATATGAATAATCAATATTAGACTCAAGGTTCTAATAAAAACAACAACAACAACAAGAAAATAGGACAACATATACAACCTACAGCATCTACCACACACAATAAGAAATTCAAAATGCAACAATACCAATGTCTCCACAGCTTTGACTGATACTGTGTAGTACTAACCCTTATGTTCGATAGACCCACAATAATCTCATTTTTTTAATTATTTAGCTGGCAGATAAATCTATACATAAGATTTCATAAAAGTGCTTTAAAAGTGATTACTCTAGCACTCACAAACATTTAACTTGCACTATGCCACCTAGGTCTCTTTAGTAAAATTCTCATTGCATCATTATAAGCTACCTGCAGCTTCTGCAAACTAGAGGTTCTTTAGTTGAACCACAGATGAGCAGTATAACGTGTTGTACAATATGCTTTAAAAAGTGACACCTTGACCTCTTCTTCTGAACAGAAACTAAACTTACATAAAAATATATTCGCCTGCATATACATCATATGCCATTGTCTTTCAATATCCTCATCATCTGTCATGCGTCTGTCAAGAATACTTTTAATATTTCAATTTAATAATTATTTCATTCTTTCAATAATAATGAACTTAAATCAAAATTGTGTCATTCTTTACTCACCCTCATGTCTTAACCTGAATTCTAACATAGAACATAAAATAATATATGATAAGAAATGTCTTCTTTTTTTTTTGTCCATACAATGACAAACAATGGTTGGCAAAACTGGAACATTCTCCCAAATATCTTGTTATGTATTTCACAGATGGAAATAAAGTCATAAAAGTTTTTAACTAGCTTTATTTAAATAATAACATAATTTTAATTTTCATCTACCCCTTTAAGAATCTGCATTCCATGCATAAACTAATAAATAACAGAAATAAATCACCTCTCAGAGAAAACACATTACTTGTCATTTGGCTTTATCAAAATCTCATAGTTACAAAGATATAGCCATTTTAACAAGTCCTAGCCCCACTACTGAATTTCATTTGCTAATGTCAGGGGAGACTCAAAAATAGTGTATCCACGTGATGTATGTAATGTAGACACCACGAACTGCGTTGAATTTGTCTTTATTTATTTATAGCCATGGGCAGGCCCGTGTGATCTCACCTCCAGAATGAGCGGATGGGCCACAGCATCTGGTTTGACGAGGCGGGGCCAAGATGGCGTCGTGACAAGACGGTTTTACAGTAGCTCTTAAAAACTTTTGCTCAAATCCCGGTTTTACTTTTAAACCTGTCATGTTCAGAAATTATTTCGAATAGCCGCACTTTAATAGGCTTTTTTTTTTCTTTGCACATATTTTTGTTAAGCTTTTCAGACGCACCTTTTCTCTCCAAGCTATAGCTATCGAAGTGCTAGCGCGTGCTTTTGCAACAATTGATGCACTGACTTGAGAATATGGAAGACCAAGAAGAAACTCATCTTGCGATGCATAGTTATGCTAGGAGAACTCTAAGCACTGATATGGAGACAGTTGCTGGACAGTCTGATGGTTTCATGCCTTTACCAGATACACCTGAACCCAATCCTGCCAAAAAAAGCAAACCGAGTTCTGATAGTCCAGCGGTGAGTGATACTATGCTAATGAGATTTATGCAGAGAATGGAGGCCATGCACGAAGAAACTTTGCGCCGAATTCAAGGAGTTGAAAAGACGGTGATTGAGAATTCGAATTCTATTAAACAGATAATCAACTCTCTCGAATTCCACGGTGAACAAGTGAAGTGTTTGAATGAAAAATCTGACGAGATGCAAAAGAAAATCGGAAAACTGGAGAAAGAAAATGTTGAACTTCGTGATAGGTGTAACGATTTGGATGCTTACAAGAGAAGATGGAATCTGCGTGTCGCTGGTATTCCGGAGAATTCAGGAGAGAACGTGAAGCGGATGATCATCGACCTCTTTAGCCAGGTTTCCCCAAGTATCGCTGCTGATCTGCACTTCGGAATTGACATCGCTCATCGACTGGGGCCTCGCTCTGCTGCAGAAAAGTCTTCCCGTCGCATAATTGTCCTTTTCTCATCGCGTTCCCAGCGGGACACAGTTTGGAAAGACGCCAAAACATCCAACTTGCTCAGGGAGAAGAAGATTAAGGTCTTCGAGGATCTCTCGCAGAAAGATAAGGATGCAAGGACTCTTCTGTGGCCGACAGTAGAGAGGGCGAGAAGGGAAGGGAAGAGGGCTGGCTTTCACGGTCCTTTCGCTGTCATCGAGGGTAAAAGACTGTCTGCTAAAGATTTAGCCAACAAATCTACTTAGTAGCATCGTTAACGTTTATTCATATGCAACCGTTTATTCAATGATTCACGTGCGATCTGATTAGGGTTTTTTTTTTTTTTTTTTTTTTTTTTTTTTTTTTTTTTTTTTCTAAATACATAATATCTTCATGGTATTAAGCAGTAGACTTACTTTATATAGACAACTACAATCTTCCTTAAACACGGATATACATTATTTTATTGAAGGCTTTTAAATTGATTTATTTTTTTCACTCCTCTTTACTTTATGCTTTGAAATGGTTAATACTTGAATACAGAAACTTAAATGTAACTTTTACTTTTTTTTCTGAACTTAAATATGAATACTTATGTACCGGGTGGGCAATTTTTTTTTTCTTGTGGTTGCTTGCACTTTTGAGGAAAGTGAGTTGAACGAGTGGTTCATTCAGCTACTTAGCCTGATTTATTTTCTCTTCATATTGTTCGTTGTTTATGTCATTGTCATTGGTATCTTTTAACGCCAGAGGCCTCAGGGATAGTGTCAAAAGGAAAGCTCTTTTTTTGTTTGCTAAAAAACACAAGTCAGATTTTTGTTTTCTTCAGGAATGTCATTCTACTAAAGAGGATTACAAATGGTGGAAATCTCAGTGGGGTAATGATATTTGGAGTTCTCATGGCACTGAACGTTCTGCTGGAGTAAGCATTTTGAGAAACACGTTTAATGGGGATATATTAGGTTCAGATTCAGATAGTTTGGGACACTTTCATTTACTAGTAATTTCGCTTAACCAACAAACAATAATTCTGGGAAATATATATGGGTACAATACGTCTCAGGATAATAAATGTTTCTATGATAAGTTAGATGAGAAACTCACACATTGGTCGAATAAATTCCCTAATGCTTTTTTCATACTAGGAGGAGACTTTAATGTATCATTAAATAACTATTTGGATAGATATCCACCAAAGAGGACTGATTGTCTTAGCCCGGCATTGTTAGGTTTAATAAAGAAGTTTGAATTGGTGGACATTTGGAGAGAAAAATACCCTTACAATGTGGAGTTTACCTGGGCCAACAAAGCTGGGTCTAGTCAATCTCGAATTGACTATTGGCTCATATCAAAATGTATGTCCAATTTTGACTTAAATGTTGGCATTCAACACACCCCTTTGACTGACCATAAAACTATCTTTATTAATACCCCTTTGACGGCAGATTATGCACCAGGTCATAGAAAATCCTCTTTGTGGAAACTAAACAGTTCACTCTTAGAATTACCAGATGTAATTGATAAAATTAAAGAATTAATTGCTCAATATTGGAAAGCAGCCAAAATTCAAAATTCTTTTTGTACTAATTGGGAGCTTCTAAAATTTGAAATTGGTGTTTACTTAAGAAACGTTGGAGCAGTCTTAGCTAAAAAGAGAAGAGTTCTTGAGGACAGCCTGATCATGAAATTATCTCAAACCCATAATTTTACTTGTCTATCTTTGGAGGAGAAATCTGAACTTGCAGCTTTGCAAACTAAATTAGATGATTTATATTTATCAAAGGCTAGGGGTGCTTATATAAGGTCCAGGAAAAAATGGCTCGAAGAGGGTGAACTCAATACTGCATATTTCTTTAAGCTTGAAAAACGAAATTTTACCCTTTCTACAGTTGAAAAATTATCTGTTGATGGCAAAATTATAAAAGATCCGAAGGATATAGCCAATTTCAGTGCCAATTTTTATAAAAATCTGTATAGCTCAAAATGTACAGAGCAGATGTCGAATTTGTTTCTGGACACAGTTAACAATGTTAAAGTTATTTCGGACAGTGATAGAATGTGTTGTGATGGAATTTTAACTCATGAGGAAGTACAAAGCGCAATCAAGAGCTTGAAAAACAACAAATCCCCAGGATCTGATGGACTTACAGCTGAGCTGTACAAATTATTTGCTAATGATCTTTCTCCTTTTTTAACAAATGTTTTTAAAGAGAGTGTTGATAAAGAAGCTCTACCTCCTACGTTAACGCAGGGTATTATCACACTAATTCCTAAGCCAAAGAAAGATCTTACTAATTTGGACAATTGGCGGCCCATCACACTCCTTAACAACGATTATAAAATTTTTGCCATAATATTTGCTAAAAGACTTAAAGATTGTTTGGATGGCATTATAGATGAGACTCAATCTGGATTTATGAGAGACCGGCACATAATGAATAACATTAGATTAGTTTTAGATTTATTTGATTATAGCGATTTGGTGGAACACAATAGTTTTATTCTTTTCCTGGACTTTTATAAAGCTTTTGACTCCGTAGAGCATCATTTTATTTTTAAATCAGTACAAAAGTTTGGTTTTGGTGAGTATTTTTGCAGGGCTGTAAGAACCCTTTATTATAATTGTAATAGTACAATCAAATTAAAATACGGAACTTCTCCTAGATTTTATTTGTCACGTGGTATTAGACAAGGGTGTCCAATATCCCCTTATCTGTTTTACTAGTTTCCCAGATATTTGCATCTTATGTTTCTAATAGTGGTCTTCGTGGTATATCTATTGCTGACAAACAGATACTCATCAGTCAGTTGGCTGATGATACCACTCTTTTTTTGCATGATGCTACTCAAGTTCCGTTAGCTCTAGAATATATCCAGCAATTCTCCAAAGCTTCAGGCTTAGTCTTGAACCGTTCAAAATGTGAACTCATGTCCATCAAAGAGTGTAATCTGTCACACATTTGTAATATTCAAATTAAAGATCAGGTATCATATTTAGGTGTTATTATAACAAAAAATGAATTAGATAGATGCTCTGTAAATTTTAATCCCCTAATTGAGAGTACACAGAAAAAACTTTATATATGGCTCCAGCGAGATCTGTCGTTAAAGGGAAGAATTTTACTAGCCAAAGCTGAGGGCTTGTCACGGTTAACATACGCCGCTCTTTCTTTGAGTGTTGACACCGCCGTTCTTAAAAAAATAGATACCATGCTCCTCAACTTTGTTTGGAAGTTTAAAACTCATTTTGTCAGAAAATCTGTACTCATGAACACTATTGAGAAGGGGGGGTTAAACTTTCTTGACTTTACTACTTTAAACCACACCTTTAAAATAAACTCGATAAAAAACTTCATAAATAAGCCTGCATCTATCTGGAATTTGATCCCTAATGCAATTTTTTCCAAATTAGGGGGTTTAAAATTCTTATTAACCTGTAATTATAGCATAATGAAAATCCCTGTTAAATTATCCCTTTTTCATAGGCAAATGTTGTTAGCTTGGTCCCTCATCTTTAAACACAATTTTACTCCTCACTCTTATATAATTTGGAATAATAAGGACCTACTGTATAAACATAAATCTCTTTTCTTTGATAATTGGGTTAGTAATGGAATTATTTTTGTATCTCAACTTTTCAATCAGAATGGTTCAATTTGTAATTATTCTGAGTTCTTGGTAAAGCATGGAATTCCTGTTACTCCAAAAGAGTTTGCTATCGTGGCTGATGCAGTGCCACAAGGAGTTATCATGCTTTATAAAGGATTTTCTTTTCCATTTCTTTGTCGCTCAGTGGATCTATGTAAGACATTTGTAGGTAAACAGTGCTTTTCTTCATCTAAATCCAAAAACAATAAGAAAATTCGAGTCTTGTTTCAGGAGGAGTCTGTCTCTGTGCCTTATGTAATTTCTTATTGGAATAGTTTTGTAAGTGATATTCCATGGAAAAAAGTTTGGACATTACCTCACAAATACCTGATAACTAACAAAACGAGAGAAATTAGCTTTAAATTAATTCATAGGTTTTACCCAGTTAAGTGCTTTCTCAAAAGACTTAAGAATGACATTGATACCCTATGTTCTTTTTGTTCAGAGAAGCCTGAAACTACTTTACATTTATTTTGGAACTGCTCTTTCACGATGACATTTTGGTGTGACATTTGTGATTTTATCAAATGTTATGTGAATCCTAACTTTGAATTAACATATAGAAATGTCGTTTTTGGTTTTCATGAAGGTGAAAAGAAAAGTGATATTTATTTTATAAATCTTATTTTTCTGTTAGCTAAATTTTACATTCACAAATGTAAATTTTCTAAGTGCAATCCTCTTTTTTTGAGATTTAAACATGAAATGAAGATGTATTTTGAGTCTATTGAGTTATCTAAAAACTTAAAAGCCATGAGAACAGTGGCTGTGTTTAAGGATTTAGCACTTAATCTGGACTGAAAGACTGAAGAATCTTATTCTGGACTGAGGGTCTCTGGTGTATGGTTGTAATGTAATGACAATGATTGTTGTTAATGTTTTTGTGTTTTTTTTTTTTTTTATATATATATATTTTTGTATGTTTTGCTGTTATCTTCAACAAGCATTTAATAAAAAAAAAAAAAAAAAAAAAAAAAAAAAAAACAGCATCTGGTTTGACGACCGCAAGGGTGAGCTGCAGTGCCTTCACACACCGCATGTCTGCTATGCTGCCGCCTTTTGACGTTCATACAAGAATTAACTGTATTATATTTCCCCGTGATTTGGCTCCGGTTCCATCTGATCAGAATTTAAACATTAACCAGCGGACCTAAACACACATGAATGCTCATTAACATGTCACAGCTGCAGTTAAGGTCATCAATGCGCGGAGCAACGAAATAAATAAATCAATACAGTGTAGGCAATCGACCGAAAAGGACTTTAGATAGTTCAGCTGGTGTTTAAATTGGTTTTCAAATTAATTTCTCAGGAAGAATATAGCTTAATATCTAAACTGAGCGTGCTCCGTGCTGTCGGTTACGTGGGCGCCGCCATCTTGTCCGGAAGTAAACAATAGGAAGTTGCAGATCGTACAAGTCTCATCAAAATCCTACTATTTCAACCAACCAGTTGAAGCCAACACAATAGCTGATAATTAGCTAACGTTTTTAACAACACAAACTGAACCTTTAATAATAAATATGGTAATTATGTTTGTTTAAACACATTTTAATAGAGGGGTCGAATGCACTTTTCTTGTTTTGGTGAGACAAAAAATTATGTCTGTTAAAATATATAATGTATAAAGCAACCAATTTCCTTGCGATACTATGGAAAAAATAATTTAAAGTTAGAGATATTGTCCAATGTGACAACTTGCCTTAGGTAATAAGAATGAACTTTAAGAATAGCAAAGACATTTGATGAGGTTTCTTTTACATTAAGCTGAAAGAAACAGATGTGACCTATGACCTTCGACCTGCACTGACATCACATCTTTGGAAAAGTCACATGACAATAAGAACTGTAAAACCTCAGCCTTGGGTTGACAGATTGTTCATATATTTAAAGAATGTTTTTAAGTCAGTGATACTCAATACAAATATTAACAATTATGTTCTGTACTATATAAATTCATGTTTACTTTTGTGTTTGTCTTTATGTGCATGTGAAGGATCAGACATCAGGTTGCTTCAGACACCCCTGAAACCCAGAATAATGAAGATGCAGACCATTTGATAACGTATTGTGATTTATTTTCTTAACACTGATGTGATACCACAATCATAGTGTATTACTTTTTATTGCTGCATGTCTCAGCTTCAGGCTGCAGTGAATTGTCTTGAATGTAGAATCCATGATTTTCACACACCTGTAATCCTTTGTTCATTTGTCTGTCGGTGTGATTGTGTGAGTTTTGACCTAGTTACCTCAACTTTACCCTGAACCCCCCACTTTTCAGTGAGATTGCTGACACCAGTTTAACTAACACATATCTCTTTTTGACACCCAATCTGTTTCATGTGGGTCTTTTAAGTAGAGACAGGATGGGGTCAGAGGTGCATTTCCTGCTATATGACCATTTGGTCTGCTGTTTAATAATATCTAGCCTTCATTTACTAAAACTGTAGACTACTTGTGACCGAAAAAAATACATGGGAAAGTGTTTAACATCTAGTCAGATTTTATAATTCACAGCAAATCACAGAAATGCTTCTCACATCAAATGTGATAATGACTTACCACTAGAAAAATATCATACAAAATGATTGATCTTTATTTAAAGAGTCATTTTGAGTAACTTTGCAGGGCAGGGAATAAGCTGTTTACCTCTCAGTTGCTAGCACCTGTTTTGACATCTACTGTGTCCTTTGACCTTTTCTATTCCCATCCTTCACAGCACAGCACCATACTCTCACAGACAGCTGTGTCAACCTCAGCGGGAGCAACTGTCATACCTAAGGAAGGACAACACTTTTAAAGCTGAAGAATTATAGTGCCTTAACCAGATCTACTTTTAAATGTGTGTTGATGACTTTCACATTACACAAGAAATCACATGTCTATCATACACACGCGAACACACACACACACACACATTTGTAATGGTGTAATGGTTTTTATACTGTGCAAACTATATTTTCTAACAATGTTCCCACAAGGTCAACATTTTCTGGCAATTACTATCCACGTGGGGACATTTGTTCCCATAATATAGTGAATACCAGTACACACACACACATGCATTCATAAATCTGCATTTCCGTCAGCATTTACCCGTTCCAAAATTGATGAATTAATTTCTTCTTCATTACAAGACATTCGGTGAAGATATTTTGTTGAATATTTTAAGTGTTTTGTCCATACACTGAAAGTCATTGTGACCCCAGTGACTCTTAAGATATTTAGAGATATATATAGAGAGAAATATTTTCATAATGTCTTGTTTTATGTTTGACAGAAGGACGAATTTCATGTACATTGGGGCAACGTGAGTGTGAGTAAATAGTAATAGAATTTTCATTTTTGGATCTTTATAAGTATATAAATTTGATCATCTTCCTTTGAATGAAACTGCATTTATATTTTCCCAGTTGGTCTAAAATGTCCCTGTGTCTCTTTTAAACATCATATTTGTCATTCATCTAAACCAATACTTTACTTTTCTAGATTAAACAGATAATATTCCAGTGTTTCAAGAAACCAAGTCATTTATGAGTTATAACAATCTGGAAAACAGAACCCAAGGACCCAAATTTCATTTATTCATTTGGCAGATGTTTTTATCCAAAGCAACCTACAATGCATTCAAGATAATACATTTTTTTAATCAGTCATTGATTTCCCTGGGAATTTAACCAGTGTTTATAGCATTATTGTTTGAACATTGACCATGCTTCTGTTTGCATATTAAGTGTATTTTATTACTATTTTTTTAGATTTATATTAATAATTTGACACAATGCATTTCTTCTGTACATATATGTTTTGAAATATTAAAAAAATAAAATAAATAAAAAATCTGCATATAATTAAAATACATTTCTACCAGAACTGTTCATAACCTTATCCTACCTCAATAACAGCAAAAGTGTTTTGCAATGCAGCTTAAACAACAGTATTGTAAAAATTTGTTAAGTGCAAAGAAAAAAAAAACACCTAATATCAATTGGGACTATCTATAGCCATAAGAATCTGGTTAAATCATTACCAAGCTCCATTCAACACAACAAAATATCATTGTTTCTGTGCTATGGAGTAGAACTGTAAAAAAGATTATAGCTGGCAACTTCAAGTCCTGTGCTGTGCATCTGTGTCCTGGGAATCAGCTGTTTGAATTTCACTGCCTGAAAAACTATATGTCAGCCTCCGGAAAAAGAGAGAGCTATATGGCCTCTTAGAATAAACTGGGATGCTGCTGGCCAAATGCTAGTGACAGAGAGGAACAAAGTTATTAGCACCGTGGGGCCCAATTTGACTGCCAGTGTTAAAAATAAACAGAGCGGTCAGATTTGGAGCTTACGTTCTCTTCAAACACTGAGCATTCTCTCTCTCTCTCTCTCTCTCTCGTTCTCTATTTTGCCATTGACCCCAGTGAACACTTGCTCGCTATTGTTTCCGTAGTGCATTAAAGACACACCCTTACAATTGTTTCATAGCTTCCATGGGATTAGCTACTGAAAATAACAACTGATCATGGCAGGGTTTCATATTTATATTTTAATATTCTTCAATGGATTCTGTTTTTAACCCGATGTTCATTTAAACAGTTTACAATTTAGGATTATGTGGAAATTAGGGCATATTGTTAGCTTTAGAAGCAAAAAATATCTTCACTGACAGGTGTATAATGACCTGTGGTTATTACTGATGGCACATGTTGTAATCCTCTGTGATGATGTAGATGCAAATGTCTAATTTGTTACTGTCATTTGCAGCCACAGGAAACAGTAATTGTTGAGCATGCATGGTACTATTACTGAGAAAAGCAATGCTGCTGGCTATTTGTGGTGGTTTAATGCTGTTAAAAGGGTGCGGAGTGTAGGGTTTCAGAGTAAGCCTCATTTCTGGCCCTGGGTCTCCTGTTGCCTGGGCTTCTTTTAGAACACAGGTGCTGACTTCAGGGGTACTGGCGTGCTTGTTGCAGGGGAAAATGTACCCAGACCTCTCCCATTTCCTCCACAGAACTAGGTCGGGTTCATTCTGTGGGTGGCTCAAGTCTTGAAATCATGTGGTCATCAAGCATGGTGCAAAACCAGACAGTTCAGATACTTGTGACAGCAAATGAATATCATTGATATTTAACAATTCACATCGAAAATAATGTAATGGACAAAAAGGTGTATGATAAAGTTTTTTTTTTTTTTTTTTATGATGCATTTTCTTGTATGTGACAACTGTGTACAAACTGAATTTGTAGTTGTGTTTGAAAATTATATATTAAATATATTAGATAAAATTCCCTTCATGTTTATTTGTGTGTATTATGTTCAATGTTGAATGTTTTCAACATTGACAATAATAAGAATTGTTAATTGAGCAGCAAATCAGCATATTACAATGATTTCTGAAGAGTCATATGATATAAATTACTTTTGAAAATATATTTAAATTGAAAACTGTTATTTTAAATGGTAATGTTTCAAAATTATTACTGTTTTGCAGTATTTTTTATCAAAATAAATTTTATTCCTAATTCTTATTCATAATAATATATAATTTAATTAAGAATGTATAATTTATTGCATATTTTTAATAATTTATTTAATTAAATGTTATCACATTTATTTAATCAGTTAATATGTTACCATCTAAATCAGTAAATAATTTTCATCATTAATTATTTTATGGTGTGTGCATATATATATATATATATATATATATATATATATATATATATATATATATATATATATATATATATATATATACAGTATTGTTCAAAATAATAGCAGTACAATGTGACTAACCAGAATAATCAAGGTTTTTCGTATATTTTTTTATTGCTACGTGGCAAACAAGTTACCAGTAGGTTCAGTAGATTCTCAGAAAACAAATGAGACCCAGCATTCATGATATGCACGCTCTTAAGGCTGTGCAATTGGGCAATTAGTTGAATTAGTTCAAAGGGGTGTGTTCAAAAAAATAGCAGTGTGGCATTCAATCACTGAGGTCATCAATTTTGTGAAGAAACAGGTGTGAATCAGGTGGCCCCTATTTAAGGATGAAGCCAACACTTGTTGAACATGCATTTGAAAGCTGAGGAAAATGGGTCGTTCAAGACATTGTTCAGAAGAACAGCGTACTTTGATTAAAAAGTTGATTAGAGAGGGGAAAACCTATAAAGAGGTGCAAAAAATGATAGGCTGTTCAGCTAAAATGATCTCCAATGCCTTAAAATGGAGAGCAAAACCAGAGAGATGTGGAAGAAAACGGAAGACAACCATCAAAATGGATAGAAGAATAACCAGAATGGCAAAGGCTCAGCCAATGATCACCTCCTGGATGATCAAAGACAGTCTGGAGTTACCTGTAAGTACTGTGACAGTTAGAAGACGTCTGTGTGAAGCTAATCTATTTTCAAGAATCCCCCGCAAAGTCCCTCTGTTAAAAAAAAGGCATGTGCAGAAGAGGTTACAATTTGCCAAAGAACACATCAACTGGCCTAAAGAGAAATGGAGGAACATTTTGTGGACTGATGAGAGTAAAATTGTTCTTTTTGGGTCCATGGGCCACAGGCAGTTTGTGAGACGACCCCCAAACTCTGAATTCAAGCCACAGTACACAGTGAAGACAGTGAAGCATGGAGGTGCAAGCATCATGATATGGGCATGTTTCTCCTACTATGGTGTTGGGCCTATTTATCGCATACCAGGGATCATGGATCAGTTTGCATATGTTAAAATACTTGAAGAGGTCATGTTGCCCTATGCTGAAGAGGACATGCCCTTGAAATGGTTGTTTCAACAAGACAATGACCCAAAACACACTAGTAAACGGGCAAAGTCTTGGTTCCAAACCAACAAAATTAATGTTATGGAGTGGCCAGCCCAATCTCCAGACCTTAATCCAATTGAGAACTTGTGGGGTGATATCAAAAATGCTGTTTCTGAAGCAAAACCAAGAAATGTGAATGAATTGTGGTATGTTGTTAAAGAATCATGGAGTGGAATAACAGCTGAGAGGTGCCACAAGTTGGTTGACTCCATGCCACACAGATGTCAAGCAGTTTTAAAAAACTGTGGTCATACAACTAAATATCAGTTTAGTGATTCACAGGATTGCTAAATCCCAGAAAAAAAAATGTTTGTACAAAATAGTTTTGAGTTTGTACAGTCAAAGGTAGACACTGCTATTTTTTTGAACACACCCCTTTCAACTAATTGCCCAATTGCACAGCCTTAAGAGCGTGCATATCATGAATGCTGGGTCTTGTTTGTTTTCTGACAATCTACTGAACCTACTGGTAACTTGTTTGCCACGTAGCAATAAAAAATATACTAAAAACCTTGATTATTCTGGTTAGTCACATTGTACTGCTATTATTTTGAACAATACTGTATATACATCTTGCTTTGTAACATGATGACCACAAACACATGAATCCATGCATGTAATTAATGTTTTCAGAGTATCTTTTCCAGTTGATTTTAGAAAATTAAATAAAAACAAATATTACTAATTATTCAAATTATTTATTATTAATTCAAATTATAAGCATTTTAGTAGGTGTCTTAGACTTCTAGACCCCAAGGTAAAGGCTATATTTCATTCAATTTTATACACACACACACACACACACACACACACACACACACACACACACACACACACACACACACACATATATATATATATTATTTAGAAAACCATATATTCCTTTTTAGTTAGACCTCACTGTTATGAAAAATACTACAAAAAAAATAATTAATAATAAAAAAAAATAATGTGCTTGTAATTTTCGCCATTTATCAAAGTAATGTGAAGCATCTTGATCCCAAATCTTTCCAGCCTTGAGCCTAAAACCTGTAGCTTATCAAATCCCAGACAGTAGTAACACTAGCTTGTTTCAGCTGTGACTACTAACCCACCACTGTACAGAGTCACTCGCCCGCAGTTGTTTCCTGGTTTCTCTTCTTTCTCCCTAAAGGAGCCATTGAAATTCGGTGTAAAAGGGGAGCAGTGGGTGTAGGGTGTCTGGAGGCGAGTGTGAACAGCTGAGAGGTGTGATTTCACAGGCTCGCTCTCCCCTGTCACGGCCCTGATTGGGTTGGACAGCAGGCAGAGGAGAGGCCCTGGCTTCTAAAGGACACCAACAGGTGTAGGACCACGGGGCAAAGGAGGGAGTATAAGGCAGGCTGAGCACTTGAAAAGGCCGGGAGCGTGTGGCCATGTCTGGGCAGAATCCACCAGTCAAGCAATGAAGACGACACACTGTAGCACTCAGCAGAAGAGGAAAGATGGGAACAGAGAGGTGTGGGGAGGGTTTTCATTTGTTGCTAGATTGAGTTGGCTTTAGGCAGTGTTTTTTTTTCTTCTCTGAACTGGGGTAGACTTTACATTATGCTAATTACAACATCTGAGACTATTTTAAAGTCTTTTCTCATTCTTTAATTGCCAAAGAAGTTGAGATGGAATGTCTTAAAATTATTTCAGATTAAACAGGGGCAGCCAATTTCATATCTGGGATGTCAAAATGTCTTTGAATATTTTTCAATTCTTCTATACGTATAATGGCACTATATATATATATTATATATAGCTCCATTTTGATTCGGACCGAGACGCTTGGTGATATCTCTGTTTTACGAGACAGCAAATGGAAGATTTTACACCTCTGGCACTGGAAATGGTGCTGTTAAAGGAAATGGAGGTATGAGCGTGTTCCTGGGTTTTCACCTGAGGTGTCATAGCTTGTCTTTGATCTACTGTATATCAGTCTCCTGTATCCAGGAGTATAAAGGGGGCAGTTTGTGGATTTTAAGGTTTCCATGTGCCAGAATGAGAAACCTTCAGGTCTATTTAAATGTGAGAAGATGTTTGAGTGCTAGATGTGCTCGTCCTCTCCTGCTTGGCTGGCTAGCCTCCATGTCCCTTGTCTATGGACACTTGTCAATGCATCAAAAGGAAAAGATAACTACATACAGGTAAACTAATTTTTTTCTTCACACTTGAGCTGTAATATTACTCCTTCATTCTACAAAGTGAATAATAAATGTTTGTTGTGGTAAATACTGCATTTTTTAATCTTTCTGGATGATATTTCTGGATTCACTTTGGAGTTATCCAGCATTTTGTTTTGCATTTTTTCTATAACTTATAGTTAGAAAGCAGAAAAATAAAATAAATATATTGTTTAAAAAATGTATCTCTTCTCCATGCATTTTTTCCTGGCAACTTTGTTCTGTGAGGGAATTCAGATTTGCCCCTTGTGATGACATGCTTCCTTATATGCCCATATGAATATTAAAGTTATGGAATGTAAGGAAGTGTGTGGTTTCAGGGGGAACCCATCACCACAGGACCCGTGCATGCAAATAAATAAATCATTATATATGGACATAAAAATGATTCATTAAACCTAAACTAAGCCAGAGTGTCATAAATTTGTGCCATTTTGAATTCTAAGATGACAAAAAATCATTTGAGCTGCATGAATGATTCTAGATGGGGTGCTAAAGCTGTTGTTTTAGTCAGCTGGCTGGTCATAAACACACGTTTGTGGCCTCCACACCCCGATCATCTCTCACTGACCCATAACTACATGAATATCCAGGGCAGACTGACAGTGTACAGCTGTCGTTACTTCACTAATCCCTCTGAGAGCCACGAACTTTATGGGTTTCCATTAAAGAAGTCGCTAAAATGCTCTTTTCATGACTATCAGCACATTAAACAAAAAGGCAGTAATTGATAATGCTAAACTTATGTGGTAATGCTCATCCAATGAACTGCACAGGAAATACAATTGACATTTTACTGAAGAAACAGTTTGTAAATGGGGCTGCCAAGTTGATTTTGTTTTATTTTTAAATTATTGAATTTTTCCTTTGTCTTCTCAACAGGTAAGCAGCGAGAATGATTTGCTGAACATATGAACATTGCTGAACATAAGCTCCGTTAGTCTGCCGTTCTCTCTGTCTGAAGCAGCACGCCTTGCTGTGGCTGGTCAAATGGAACCAAGTCAGGTGTTTCTGTGAGGTTTGGTCCCCTTCAACCAGCTACTGCGTCGTGAATACAGCCAACATAGAGCAGACATTACAAGAGAGTCATTCAGTAGTCTGCTTCTTTGGAATTTAAAATGTACTAACCCTAAAAAATGTAAATTTTTTCATTAGGATTTTTATTTCTCATAAAATTCAATAAACTATTTCCTTTTTCAATGTTGTGTTCATTTCCTACTTTATAACAATAATAGAAATTAACTATTCCTTCTACAATAATCATTCAGTCCCTAAACTCGTCTTTCATTGCACTTGCGAAAAAGATGTGTGCTTAATTGTATTGATTGTGCACTTTTTGAATTGCATTGAAAGTATATTTTTTATAAAACTGTAACTGTGCAGATCATGCAAAATTAATCAAATAAAAGGCCACACACACATAGTCTATTTAATTCTATTTTATAAATTAATAAATAATTTGCACTTTATTGTTAAACAAATTTTAAAATAAATAATAGGAAAAAAGTGTACATAAAATGTTGAATTTAGTTAGAATCCATTCAGTTAACTATAAATGTTTTTTAAAGATTAAGTGCCTTTACTGACTGTTAAAGAAAAAATAAATAAATAAAAATAAGTTTTAATTTGTACCGTATTTATAAGATGTGTTTGAGTTTAGTTTTGGGTTCAAGTTCTCCATTAACAGCAAGCTTTATAGCACTCAAGAATTATACTCATGAAATAAACCAAATATGAATGCACTACAAAAGTCTGTCTGTACATGTGCATTATGTACCATGTCCCACTGTAATTAATGAACATTGCTTTCTAAGCTTTGCTTTTAAAGCCTTACATTAAGTGGCTTGGTGTATGAGACATTTCATGTTAGCAGATGATCTAATATCTGAGTTTAGGGGCCTTATGAACTGTACTTTGTATCATGGTGTTTCACAGCTGGGAATGTGTGTGTGTGAGTGGCCCTGATATTCCTGGTAAGTTATGGGGACCAAATGTCCCTACAAGAACAGTAATACCAATATATTTTGACCTTGTGGGGACAAAAAAAACAGGTCAAATATGCAAATCATGCTGACCTCCAAAACTTGACATGACATTTATTTGATTTAAATTAAACGTCAAACATATTGGCCTATACATTAAACCAGATTTAGTGTCTAGTCTAGGCCATGCCTTCTGGTTTGACGCCGCTCTCAGTATCTGTTTTTGGTTGGGGCTGGATGATGTAATCTGCTGTGATCTTCCTACCTAAAGTTTTCCCCTGATAGAGGATGTCAAGTCAATTGACTTCAGGTGTGGCACTCTTATGAAGGACTCTGCCTACATGGGCCTCAATGGTATGTTTTATTATTCGCTAGTGGGTTGTTTAGCTCACTAAAACAAAACCTGCAAAAATATTGGCCCCCTTGGTAAATATGATCAAAGAAGGCTGTGAAAATTAATCTGCATTGATAATCCTTTTGATCTTATATATATATATATATATATATATATATATATATATATATATATATATATATATATATATATATATATATATATATATATATATATATATATATATATATATAATATTGTTCATTTTTATATATTTGTTATCTGCAGTATATTAGCTGAATGCACACAATGGCTGAGTGCAAATACTATCAGTGACGAGAATTTAAATACAATTCATGTTTTGGTATAGTAATGACAGCTTTTTTTAAATTAAATGTTACAAATTTCCAAAATGTGTTTAAATGAGCCTTGTATGTTATATTAATTATAAATCATGTTTATTGATGTTTTTAACAGGGAGTGGACTTTTTACATCCCAGGCTATTTGCGATAGTTGTGATTTTTTTGATGAATTGTAAAAAAAAAAAAAAAAAAAAAAACTAGGAACTGAACCACTGAACTAGGAAATGTCCCTGGTTTTCATTTCAGAAATCTGGTCACCTTACACTAGCAACCGATCCAATCATTTTTGTTGAGAAGTCTATAATGTTACTGGAGAAATATCTGCTCTGCCCTTCTTCATTCAGATTCACAGACCAAACTGTTATGTAAAATACTTTATTACACAGCTCACTGGAGTACTACATTCTGATTAGCCAATCTCAGCAGAATAAATTGTATTTTTGAATATATTTTGAAAAGCAAAGTGTAGGCCTACAGCCTTCTGTGGAGACTGTATTTCACCATAATATATAGAAGCATGAAATATTACATTTATTATACAAATAAAACAGTAACATTATATTAGAATGGAGTCCAACCCTTGTAAATGTATGGATGATACAAATGACAGAGACCGTAATTTCCAAAAATGTGTGTCTGACTGTTACAAGCATGCTTTTTTTTTTATATTGACATATCTTTGACCAGCAGAGGGCTCTGGAGTGCTTCGAAACAGAGATTTTTTTTTTCTTCTTTCTAAATCGTTTAATACTGTTTTTTTTTTTTTTGTTCAACAATTGCACAGTTTACATTAGCGTGCATCTCCATTATAAAAAAACCACATTGTGCAGTTTCCAACATTGCAAGTATTTAAACATAAACAAAAAATAAGCACAAGACTCACAACATCACATTTTGCCAGGGGAAGTACGGACTTACAAAAATATATCAAATTGTTTACACACCTTCATAGTTTTTGTTGCCTTTTGATTAAGAAAATACTTAATTGTGTTGACATATTGCTTGACCTCAATGTTAAAAGCAATAAAATATGTTTTGGAATGCGCAAACTTACATTTATGGATGTAAAATTTTGCCAAGAGAATAATGAGATTAATAATGAAAGTTTCAGTAGGCCTAGTCTTAGTTCTGTTGAGGTCATAAGGGCCAAAAAGAACATCCCTCCAAAACAACTTGAAATCTTTCTCAATTTTTTTCTGCAATAAAATTACAAATGTCAGACCAGAAACTCTGGACAAAAGGGCAGTGCCAAAACAAATGGGTAACTGTTTCAATAGTCATTGAGGAGAAAGTGCACATTACATCAATGTCTTTTTTACATTTTTTAACAATATGATCATTAGACGGGTAAAACTTATGAATTATTATATATGATATTTCTCTAATTTTGTTGGTCAGCAAATATTGGTTGGGTAAGAGCCAGACCTTCTTCCAGTCAATGTTTTGCATAAATTTATTCCAGTATGGAACCACATATGGGACTGTGATAATATCTGTTTTGAACAGGGATCTAATTAGTTTATTGTTCTAACCATTGTTACAAGAAAAACAAATCTTACCAACTGAAGTGTCAGTCAGCGATAACAAAGTTAGTTGTTCTGTGTCCAATCTTGGTTGAGCTCTATATAACATGCAGACACCAGAGGAAATTTGCTCCAAAGACTTTGGCATAATCTCCAGGAGACACAGGAATTGTGTATTCTTCTAGAAACTCATTATAAGAGTAAAGACAACCATCCCTGTTAAATAATTGGTCAACAAAAATAATGTTATTATTAAACCAGTAATCAATAAATAAAGATTTGTGTTTAAACAGTATGTCTTTGTTGTTCCATGCTTCGAAACTGAGATGTATCGTCTTCAATTAGAACTAAATGCGTCACTCTCTGGTTAGAGTGAAAGGCAACTGTTCGCGTGATAATAAAAAAAAAAAAAAAACAACTGTTTGCGTGATAAGGTGACACAACCGAGCGTAGTCGCTTCCGAATCCTATTCAGACTCGGTTTACCAGAGAAAAGTTGCTAGGAAATGAAATATAACGAACTCGGATGGGGGACAGGTTGACAGTATCAACAGGTAACGTTAACTGTTAACGTAAAATGTGCATAAGTGAAAACGTACGGTAGCAGAGAACCAAGCAAACGTAAAATGTGCATACCGGTAAGTGAAAACGTACGGTAGCAGAGAACCAAACAGACATTTCGCAGTTGCTTATACCGGTGATCGTCACAGTTAGTAGTTTTTAGCATTGAAATAGTGTTGTTGGTGACAGTATTTCATTACGCTTATTCCAATTAATTCCTTAACAAGTTTTGATAACTTAAATACTTACAGTTAATTTAATAAAACATCCTTTAGTGTATAATTTGATCGTAAGTCACAAACAACAATATTTTAGCGCATATTATATATTTTAACATTACTAAATACGACAGAATGTGTAAAATACGACGTTATAACTGTGTTATTACCATTTAATGTGATGACGTAACTTCATTGTATGTGTCAGGATGGCCGAGCGGTCTAAGGCGCTGCGTTCAGGTCGCAGTCTCCTCTGGAGGCGTGGGTTCGAATCCCACTTCTGACAGCAACCTTTTTGTTTTTTTATCTTCTGTTTTTCATGCTTCTTCAACACGAAGGGAACGTTTTGTTGTTGAAAGCGACTGTTTTACGTCTTTTTCATAAAAGAAGTGACCGATGGACCGTAGGGTGTGACCATAGACTGTATAAGGGTGTGACTTGCTAAACTTACATCTAAAATTATGTTAACAAGTGTGCTCTTTATTTTACTGTTATGCATGAATAATATGTTCATGAATGATATAACGTAAAAAAATAAATAAAGGGTACATAACATACACAGTCTCACCTAATCTCATGTTAATCTTAAGTATAGTACTGCATCCTTCATATATCCAAAAAGTCTTTAGTTTTATTTGTAAAAGAAAAATACAGTTTTCTGAATCTTTCTGGAAAAAGCCGAGCTCCTGGAGGCGTGCCGTGAGCTGAGCTATAATACTGATGTTTTGTGTTGTTTCCATTAACATATATTCATTTATGTGCTGATTTCCAACAAAATACAGAAATCTGATTCAATTACTTACATGAATGGGGTCTTTTATCACAGGGATGGCTCCATGTTTTAATAGCAAATGATGTGCAAATCCAGCATGAACTTGGGCCTTGTTTATAAAACAGACAGCATCGGAAGTTTCTCTATCTGTAAGCATTATAACAAATATAATGCACAATACAAATGAGTCCCTTAAGAGAGCATAAAATACTTCATTAAATTCATATATTTATTGATTAATTGATTAATTTCTAGGACACAAGTCACGTTTAACTTATATATAATGTTACAACTGGTATCTCTGTTTAGAGGAGAAAGATACAAGAGAGGAACATTTCTCAAAATACCTGCAACATTACATAAATGTCTATAAACAATTATGAAACACTCTGGTTTACACTGTTGTGAGTATTACATAACACAACCATTACGTTACATCGTTCAAATGAATGGGACCAGGTAAATGTTTGTACTGAAGCCTGATGTGTTGTTCTCTTATGCAAATACATTAAACAAGCCCTTTCTTTCGGAACATGCTGCACAACTCCTTGTTCAAGCTCTTGTTCTGTCCAGGCTGGACTATTGCAATGCTCTCTTGGCAGGTCTTCCAGCCAATTCTATCAAACCTTTACAATTAATTCAGAACGCGGCAGCAAGATTAATTTTTAATGAGCCAAAAAGAATACACGTCACACCTCTGTTTATTAATTTGCACTGGCTACCAATAGCTGCTCGCATTAAAATTCAAGGCATTGATGTTTGCCTACAAAACTACCACTGGCTCTGCACCCATTTACCTAAATTTGTTACTTCAGACTTACGTGCCCTCTAGAAGCTTGCGTTCTGCAAGTGAATGTTGCTTGATTGTGCCACCCCAAAGAAGCACAAGGTCACTTTTACGGACCTTTAAATTAAATGTTCCCTTCTGGTGGAATGACCTCCCAACTCAATCCGAGCAGCTGAGTCCTTAGCCATCTTCAAGAATCGGCTTAAAACACATCTCTTCCATCTGTATTTGACCCACTAACTTTAACACTCACTATTCTAATTCTATTCTTTAAAAAAATCTAACTACCTTTCTAATCTTTTTGTATTCTATTTTCTTTTCATTTATTATGCAATTGTGTATGTGTGTGTGTGTGTGTGTGTGTTTAAAGACCTCTAACTAGCTTACTCTATTCTTTTTTTTTATTCTTTCTGTTTTAGTTTAATTTATTATATTATTTAAAATCCCATGCTACGTGTACTGTGTTAACCTAACTGAGATTTGTTATAGCACTTATATATCATTGCTCTTTTTGTTGTTTTTGATTGCTTCCACTGTCTTCATCTGTAAGTCGCTTTGGATAAAAGCGTCTGCTAAATGAATAAATGTAAATAATAAACTTTATTTCCAGACCCAGAGGGATCCATAGTACAATACAAAAACACATACATAGAGAAAAAAAAAAAACACAATTAATAAATATACAAAAAGTAAAAATTAACCCTCCACAGTGTTCAGTGTCTAAATGTAAATGTAAATGTAAACAAAGATACTAATAATGTTCGATTGTGGAAGATTTTTTCTCAATCGTGCAAAGGTAATAAACACCTAAATCGTACC
This sequence comes from Carassius auratus, assembly GCF_003368295.1. Classification (NCBI taxonomy): domain Eukaryota; kingdom Metazoa; phylum Chordata; class Actinopteri; order Cypriniformes; family Cyprinidae; genus Carassius; species Carassius auratus. The sequence goes on from NC_039262.1 coordinate 19,095,240, forward strand.
ACTTGTTTTGACACCTGACTAGAAGAGCTGACCCCTCCACCTGGCGGTGATACGCGGAAACGTGCCGTCGACATCCCCCTGTTCTCTGATTGGTCTAATGTCACGAATGTCAAGAGAATGTTTTGAATTGCGCTTTTTGATTAGCTGGAAATGTTAAGGCGCTTTGACGCAATTGGTCCAAATGTCTCAGCGCTTCGATGCGATTGGCTGCGCAGTTCGACATTGCTCAACATTTCTGAAATATTGTCGGACTATCCTTGCGCTCAGGTCGCAGTCTCTTCTGCAGGCGTGGGTTCGAATCCCACTTCTGAAAACAACTTTTTCGTTTTTTATCTTCTGTTTTTCATTCTTCTTCAACACGAAGGGAACGTGTTTTTGTTGTTGTTGTTGAAAGCGACTGTTTTATGTCTATTTCATAAAATAGGTGACCGATGGACCGTTTGGGTACGGTGTGACATGCTAAACTTACATCTAAAACTATGTTAACAAGTACTGTGCTCGTTATTTTACTGTTATGCATGCATAATATGTTCATGAATGATGTAACGTAAAAAAAATATTTTTTTAAAGAAAAGTCAGTTTACTCCTTTTAATCGCTAGAGGGCGGCGTTGTTCATCCCGACTGCTTTTCACATCAGTTAACTAACGCGGAGTCACGAAGAAATGAAACATGGCGGACTCGGACGGGAGACAGTTTGACGGTGTCAAACATGCTAAAGGTAAAATATACAGACTTTTTTTAACGTGTGCTGTTACCGAAATAAACACGTGAGCAAGCAGTCCTTTATAGCCGTTAACGGAGAGCTCGTGTGGCCGCTGATCTTCACTCTGCCATGGCAAGGCTGACTTGACATATGCATAGTGGAAACTACATCATGCTGCTTTTGTCATTTGGAACGCATTGTTATCAAACTAACTTACATAGACACGGTTGCGATGTTCCCTGTTGTTTGCATATGTAACTGGATGTGTTTGCGAGACGAACTGAATCTCTGTGCAGCGTTTTTTAGTTTAATAAAGATCGACTGAGGCAACATGATGTAATAACACTGCAAAGTCGGTGTCCAGAGGATTTATGTCATCACAGACATTATTATTTCAAACTTATTCTGACTATTCAGTAAATTAGTATCTTCTGTCATTGGTGTTAATAAAGAGTAGTTTTAACTTTGGATGCGTTTTAAATATATGCTTACCTGTGTCACAGATGAAGATGTAAAGTTGCAAGAAATTGCACTGGCAAAGGTAGGTCAAGTCTTTATTTTATGTTGATATAATTTCACAATATTTAGCGTTTAATTAATCATACTTCAATTTACAATTGAATACCATTTTTTTAATAAAAGTATCACAAACACAATGGCTGTGTCTCAAAACCTAGACAGCTGCCTCCCTGGACAGCATTTTGGGCATCACAGCCACATTCTCAGCAGACATTGAAGGTCTAGTTGCCCAAAATGCAGGATGGGTTTTAAGTGGCAGTCTGTCTATTTACTGTAACACTGGACTATTTAAAATCATGCAAACTGTAATGCCCCTTTTTTATCTATAGAATGAAGGTAAGGAATTGACCAAAGAAGAAAAGCAGCGTCTTAGGAAAGAGAAGAAGCAGCATAAAAAGAATAAAAAAGATGACAAGGGTCCTCCAGAGAAGGAAAAGGAGAAAGAGAAAGCATCAGTACCAGCTCCGTCAAAACCTGCCACACAGAGCCCAGCACATAAAGGTACTTCAGCCTGCTTTGCTGCTGTTTCAAAATCATTTTTCTGCATTTAATCTAATAATCTGCATCTAATAATTTTCCTGTTTGCTGGGCTAAATGTGTGTATTGGACATGTGTACTATGGTTGTATTTTTACCAGCTGACTGCTTACAAAGTGCTTAATGAAATGTGAAATAAATGACACTAACAGAGCAGAGTTCATTTAAATCTAATCAAACCTGCAACACAACCCTAAGGTTAATGTCTGTTTTTTTTAGGGCTCTTTAATTGCTTGCCCTTTTTATCTCATTAGGGGCTCCTGCACCTGTAAATGCATCAGAATCTGCTGTGGCTGCTGAGAAGCCTGCCAAGAGCAAAGCAGAACTTCGAGCAGAGCGTCGTGCACGGCAAGAGTCAGAACGAGGATCAAAACAGGGCAAGAAAGAAGGGGGGCAGCAATCTGCCTCCAGCAAGCCTAAAGCTACCCCTAATGAGCTTCAGCCAGGTAATTCACTGCATCTAAAAGGTTATTCCAGGGTGGAAAGTTTGGGCATATGCACGGTGGCCAAAATAATAGGCATGCATTGACGAGCACAAACATTAGTGTGATTCATTTGAAAACTTTCCTCTCATAAATGTTTTGTCTGAAAGGGAAACTTCTACAAAAGCATATTAAATAAGGCCAGGTGTAAAAATAACTGTCGGTGGCTTTTCAGCGCAAATTTTTCACTGCGCGTCTTTAGTAAAACTTGACCGTGCTACTTTAACACCAAAAGAGGGTTTGCGCTGGAGTAGGGCTGAAACGATTCCTCGAGTAACTCAATTACAAAAAATGATTGAGGCAAATTCCTCTACCTCGAAGCATCTTTTAATTTATTTTAAATCTCACGTCAGGTTCTTTCGCAATTGTTTTTTTAATGCGACAACGTGTTTTTGTCACCCATTGTTTGCCAAAAAGTTACGTTTGCGTAATTTTCAATGTGTTTAATGTTTAATGTGCATCTCAGAAAATGCTTTATTTAAAACCCCAACTGAATGGCACTTAAATGCACTTAATTCATCTGTCAACTTTATTGTCATTGTTCACAGTACAAGTACAGACAGAGAAACAATGGGTGCTAATTAAATGTTTCTTTTTGATGTATGCATTGCATTCTATGTATTTAAAAAAAAAAAAAAGGAAAAAGGAAACTTAGTTGTTCATTTTAAGAGACCCAGGAGTCTTATTTTCTCTTGCATAATTAATATTGCACTTTAATTAAGCAAAAACACATTTTATCCGATTACTCGATTAATGAATGGATTTTTTGGTAGAATAAAGTATTATTACTAAAATATTCGATAGCTACAGCCCTACGCTGGAGCAAGCTTATTGTAAAACTGGCCAATAGTTTTCAAATTGAGATCTGTAGTATATTCTATAGGGCTGGACCAGAAAATCTGATTATACGAATATTTGTTTGGTGGGTTGGTTGTTGTTTTTTTGTTTGTTTTTTCTTTCGAACACCTGGCATCCCCCACGAAACGGTTCTCATTCATGCTTGAATATGAATCGCCCATGAGTGAATGACATGAACGTCATGATTCAGTTCATCTGGAAGAGAAGACAAAAAAGCCAAGACCTCAGCGGTGTGGGAGCAGATTGGGAGGTTGAGTGAGGACAAGACAAAGGCAGAGCGCCAGATATGCGAATTGAAACTGTCCTACCACAACAGCACATCCAAGTTTGAAAAATCAAAATCTAAAGTTCTGTTAGTACGCCTATAGTATATTGTTGGTGTAAAAAAAACAAGCTGCTTTTATCCACCATCTTAAGCAGTTATTTTACACATGATAAAAATGTGCTACATACTCATAGTCATAAAAAAACGTACAGTAGCCCAGGCTAAAATTTGTCCATAGTAAATGTATTGCTCTTAACAGATCTGTGTTTTTTGTTTCACTAGTGCAGTGTCCGTTCTTGGAGCATTTAAGCCCTGCCCATGTGAGGCGTTGTTCTGTAGTTTATTAAAAGTTGATTAATTCTGAATGTGTTGTGTGTCCATATTGCACAAAAATGCCACACTGCACTCCCTTGGGTCCGCAGCAACACCCCCGCCATACGTGAAGTCGATTGGATGAACAGTTCTAATCTTGACATAATGTAAATGCAAACTGAATGAAAGACACATAGAGATTCCTGTATTTATTAGAGAGAAGAATATGTTCAGTCCCTCCTTCTGAAGCTTTAAATACCTTGTGTTGATTACTACCAAAACTCAGAAGCTCAAAAAATGGTATTTGGACCAGCCCTAATGTTTGAAAATAATTATTTTCTGCTCAGCAAGGCTGCATTTACTTATACAGTAAAAATACATGCCTAATTCGTGAAGCCGGTCTCAAAAACATTAATTTACTAACTTATTAATAATCTAATTAATTTTAAGTAAAATTGATGTAATTGATCTTTTTTTTTTTCTTTTTTTTTTTGTGAAAAGCAAGACAAAACAATAAAAAGCACATTTTGGCTATTTAATTTATGCAATGGTGAAAAGTATTTAGTGTTTCATTTTGTTAATAATCATTTCGTTGCATCCCTAGTAAAAATATTTTAAAGTACACTGCCATTCTGTAGTTTGGGATCGATACAATTAAATGTTTTTGAAATTTCTTAAATGCTCACCCTTTTGATTGATTTTAAAAAGAGGTAATATTAATATTGGAGAATATTATTGCAAACTAAAAACAGCTTTCTCTTCAAATATATATTAAAATGTTTATTGCTGTGGTATCAAAGTTTAATTTTCAGCAGCCATTTCTCCAGTCTTCAGTGTCACATTAAAAATAAATGTCTGTGTATATATATTTAAAAATGCATTGATATATTTTGTTTATTTAAAAATACACACACATATTTGCCAACACACATATTCACAGATGTTTTATGAATTGGATAAGCAAAATTACCCAGCCTTATTTTCATTTCCTGTCTCTTTTTTGTCTGTTAGTAGTGAAAAGGTTACCAGAGCACGTACAAGTGGACGACCCTGCTGCGCTGAAGAAGTTGGCCAAAAAGCTTGAGAGGCAGCAGGTGAGACAAATCCACAGTCATGGTTTGCCTGTTGTCTGATTATTGTCCACTGACAGATGATTGATTCATCCAGGTGTTTTCTGAGATCCATTTTGCAGTGTTTTTTGACCCAGGTCCTTCCCATGTCTTACAGAAGTCAGGGCAGGGATGCGGTTTAAATAAAACTGGAGTCGAGGTCTGGCTCCACACTTTTGTGTGCAGTGTATTGTTGAATTCTTTCTGTGTAATGTGTTTTTATTCTTGGGTAAAGTTGTCTGCTGGAGGTGATTTCACTGTGATTATTATCATTACATTGTGTTCATGTGATGAGCTAGATGTCCTATGTGGGTGAATTTTCTTTTTTTAATGTTATTAGGTGTAGCTTTCTAAGTCTCCTGTGGAGCCCTAATTCATTTGTGCACATTTGTGTCATGTATGTCTTCATGCTCAGTGTTCTGTTGCAGCCTCAGCTCTTGACCTGAGGAGGGAGGATGTGACCTCCAGAGCGTTTGACCTTGAGCAAACAAGTTACTCACATCCAGTGCGGTTGTTCTTTCTGCTGTCTTAGGTTCCTTTGAGGTCAGATTATGGATACAAGGTCAGCCTGTTCTCACATCTACACCAATACAGCCGGAAAAACCCTCCCACCCTGCAAATCAGGTATTGTAAACAATGCATCTTCTACATTAGTCATAATTTAGTCTTGATGGAGTTATATAAGTGGAAGTCTCTTATACCCATCCGGTAAAAATAAATACACATTTTTACAGTTTAGTGTGTTTATTTTTCGGGAGAAGCATATTAGTAATTAAGCTTAAATAACCTGGTTGACTTATTATTTTTATGGTTTATTTTGTAGCATCCCTGCCACAGTTATTCACCCATCGATTGTTCGGTTGGGCCTGCAGTACTCTCTGGGCATTATAGCAGGATCCAATGCTCGATCTGTGGCCCTACTACATGCCTTCAAACAGGTACCTCATAATAAAACCTTTAAAATAGCTCAACAGTTCTTAATTTTGGAATGAAATAGTATTTCAATTTTTTTTTTGTTGTATAGGTTATTCAAGACTATAGCACCCCTCCAAATGAGGAGTTGTCAAGAGACCTTGTGAACAAGCTGTCGCCTTATATCAGGTTCACCTCCTTCCTTGTGATAATTGATATAGCATGAGCTCAGATGTAGATCTTACCTGGAATCAGCTGGTTAACAAACACTGCAAATTCTCATTACGCCTGCAGTTTTCTCAGCCAGTGTCGACCCCTTTCGGCCAGCATGGGCAATGCCATCAAATACATCAAGAAGGAAGTCTCAAATATACCAAGTCAATGCAAAGAAGAAGAGGTCAAAATATTTAGAGTCACTAGTTTAGAGACTGTACTCTCCCTCTGCATTTCTAAAAGCAATGTTTTCTCAACAGGCCAAAGGGAAACTGCAGGCATGTATTGATAGTTACATAAATGAGAAGATCATTTTGGCCTCTGAAGCCATTTCTAAGTATGCTATTGAGAAGATAAGTAATGGAGATGTCATTCTCGTTTATGGCTGGTAAGATTTTCAGTTAATTTATGTAATTCTGTAATAGTTTGGATTTATTCACAAGTGTTTCAGAAGTGCCTTTCTTGTCTTTTTCCAGCTCTTCACTTGTCAACCACATTCTGTGTAAAGCTTTTGAAAAGCAGAGGAAGTTCCGAGTCGTAGTTGTGGACAGTCGGCCCAGGCTGGAGGGCAGAGAGGCGCTGAGGCGTCTGGTGAAGAAAGGCATCCGATGTACTTACGTGCTCATATCTGCCTTGTCCTACATTCTGCCTGAAGTGAGTCATTCTTTCAGTTAAAGCTTTTTGCAAGCACTTTTATTTTTAGCTCATTGCGAGGAAAAGCAATTATTATTATTTTTTTTTTCAAAGTGCATGCTCCTTCAAAGGATTGATTACGTGTGTCATATGCAGTAGCTAAAAATACAGCTTAATTATGGTTTGGGACTTTGTTCTTAACAATACACAGTAGCAACTAAAGTAATGCTAATAGAACAAAGATAACTGCTTGGTTTGATCCGTCTCGACCAAATTGAACCACTTTCTTTTAAGAACACCAAGGCCTGGTTTCACAGTTAAGGCTTAGGTTAAGTCTGGATTGGGCCATATTTCAATTAGGAAATGTAAGTATATTTTATAGACGTGCTTTAGAAAATAACATTACTGGTGTGCATCTTGAGACAAAACAATGGCATTGATATATTTTAAGATATGTCAGTGCAAGTTTCTTTCATTTAAATGAACCCAGACATGAATTTCCTTTATGATATGTGTTCCTGTAGCTCAACTGGTAGAGCATTGCATTAGCTAGCGCAAGGTGGGGGTTCGAATCCCAGGGAACACATGATAGTAGGAAATTGTTAGCCTGAATGCAATGTAAGTCGCAAGCGTCTGCTAAATGCATAAATTAAATTGTAATTTATTTAGTCCGGGTCTACGCTTAAGCCTTGTCTTTGAAACCAGGAGGTAAGAGTTTAAAACAGCATGTGCACTTTATACAAGTATAGGTTTATTAAGGACATTCTTAGAAAGCAATTACAGTGTTATTTCAATGATTATATGGCACTGCAAGTTCTGTATTATACAATATAGATTGTTTGTATTCAAAAGGTTGGGGACACTAAGATTTTTGTTATAGATTTTTTTTTAAAGCCTCGTATCGAACAGAGTGAAACGGCAATAATGTGGAGTAATATTACAATTGAAATGTCTGTGTTCTATTTCAAAATCATTTTGACAAAGTTCAAAAATATTAATTTATTCCTGTGATGGCAAAGCTGAAATTTCAGAAGTCATTACTGCCAATTTTCAGTGTCACATGATCCTTCATTTTGTGTTTCAGAATAGTTCAAAAAGAACAGTATTTTTAAAACAGAAATATATTATAAATGTTTTTAATGTCACTTTTGATCAATATAATGCATCAATGCTGAATAAAAGTATTATTTCCTTCCAGCAAAAAAAACAAAAACATTTGAGTGTTATTGCACTAAAGTTAACTGGCCTTTATATTGCCATTAAAAACATGATCTGAATGCTGAATCAGAAACTGCACTCTTATTTCCAGGTATCCAAGGTATTTCTTGGTGCCCATGCACTCCTTGCTAATGGATATGTGATGTCACGTGTGGGAACTTCCCAATTGCCCTGGTAGCAAAAGCCTACAATGTACCAGTGCTGGTTTGCTGCGAGACCTACAAGTTCTGTGAAAGAGTGCAGACTGACTCTTTTGTATCCAACGAATTAGGTAACTGTGATGTCTGGCTTCATTTCGAAGTATCATGCATAGGTATTCACAAACACACACAAAAATATTTATTTATTTATGTTATACAGATGACCCAGATGACCTAATTGTGACCAGAAATGGAAAGTCCCACCTAGAGAACTGGCAGACTATTAAATTCACTGGGGCTTCTGAACCTGGTGTATGACGTGACGCCACCAGACTTTGTGGACCTTGTGATCACTGACTTGGGCATGATCCCCTGCACCTCTGTGCCTGTGGTACTGCGAGTCAAGAACGTAGATCAGTGAAGAGCAGACGAACACGGTTCTGCTTCCCTCTAGCATCTGCACATGAGAACCTGTGCACACAGGGCTTCTGGCACCCAGTAAACTTA